>NC_085141.1:245360982-245660533 GCF_024139115.2 Armigeres subalbatus
ACTTCAGAGCAGGTTCATCAACCATTGCCGGGACACAAGCATCTACCGAAGCATGAATTTGTCATAAACAACTTCCATGCAGATCATCGGATACATGCTAACAATCAGCAGCTTTTTGAGAAAGACAATCCAGATGGACGGCAGATTGGATGGCAGTGTAATTTCCGATTGAGATTTCGTCTTTGCGGATGTGGACACACATGCAAACGAAACAAATGTGGCGTTAAAGGATCAAATGGAGTAATGGTGGCCGCTGACGAAACTGTCGGAGAAGCTACTGTTCTAGGTAGGTTTAAACAAACCGGCGGCTTTCGAAATAAATCCAAAACTTGAATTTTGTTTTTCTTTTAGGAAATTGTCGGAATGTCATCTCCAGCTTGAAATCGGGAATGGTTGTACAGGTGTTTTGATTTAGAACAAAAATTTTACAAAACTTTAATACTTCAACAATAAACCAAATAAAAACAATCAAAATGTCTCCGCCTATTTTATTTCGATTATTGATTGCATTTTACTCGGTAATTTTCATTACTGAAGTCCGTATTCTTTTAGCAAATACACCAGTACTTTTTTACCGAGTGCACAGTATTGGTTACAGAACACCTCGGTAAAATTTGACATTTTGTCAGCGAGAAAGCAGAACCGAGAACTCGGTAAATACTCAAACTTTTTACTGAGCTGACTGCCGAGAGCTCAGCTGTTGAGAAATCGGTAATTTGATTACCGAGCCCGTTGAATAAAATTAAGTGTGTAACATTGCAATCAAAGGAAACCGATCGAGTTTACAATCGTAATACGGCCCACCTCAAGCTACTGCCTGCTTCGCTAAGCGAAGAAGAAGATAGCAATAGTGAACGGGTGGCTCTTCATGAAAAGCAAACAATTGCGGATCAGCCACTGAATGCTGCCACCGGAGGAACAGATAAGGGTCAATCAGACGCTACGCTAGCCTCTGTGGCTGGTCCTATTCGGAAGTCAACAAGGACTCACAAACCGACAATTCCATATAGTCCACAAAGATAAGTGAATCTCTTCTATGTACAAATAATATCATTATTATTAATATAATATATAAGCAGTATTATATATTGCGCTGTTCACACTAAATCGAACAACACAGTTTGAAAGTGTGACGGTTCCAAACTGTGATCAAAAGTGTGACGGTGTCGATTTCAATGGATTTTGACAACGATGAATGTCAGACGAAAGCAAACGGTGTGAGAACCACGTGCTTTTGTTTTGAACATTTTCTTCTGACATTTTCGCATTTTGCAACTTCTTGCATTGCCTCCTTCTAAATGGTTGCCAAGGTTGCCAGTTATGCAGTTTTTACAATTATTTCCTTCAGAAAATATTATTATTTAGTGAAATTCGAGAAAAAGAATTCGGCAACTGTGAACACGCAATAAAAAAGTGTGATTGTCGAAGTGCATCGATAATCCATAATTCAATGCAAACTGCAATAACAGTACTTAAATATTATTTTCTCGAAGGAAAGGCGGATGTGGTAGATGCCTCTATTCTATGTAGATGACAGAGTCCACCTAGAGTGAAGTAGTGTGCGTGTGTTGGTGATCACGAGGGTTGCATCATTGAGAGCATCGAGTCTGGGAGTCAGTCTGTATTTAGATAGCATCGGACACGGTTCATAGAACCTACAGTGTGAACAAGTATAATTCAGAGTGCTACAGGTATGTAACACAATGGGTCTCCGGGCCTTCTATAAAAAGTTTGTTTTTGGAGCGATCATATAGCCTTAACGTATACTTAGTATCTGGGACTTATATGGAGAAAGGCAAAAAAGAAACAACGTGTGACACGATTGACTGATTAACTCGGAATAAAGGTTTATTTAATTATATAGTGTGATCTACAAAGAAATTGTGTGTGTGTAGATATGTGTGCCCTTCTTAGCCGTGCGGTAAGACGCGCGGCTACAAAGCAAAACCATGCTGAGGGTGGCTGGGTTCGATTCCCAGTGCCGGTCTAGGCAATTTTCGGATTGGAAATTGTCTCGACTTCCCTGGGCATAAAAGTGTATCATCTAGAGGCCTGAATAAGAGAAACGCGGATAGGTATGTGCCGCCAATCGAACCGTCAAAAAACAGCAGCCAATTGAGCAGGAGACCTGTCAAGCAGCCAAAATGTTGGCTCAAATACTGAAAACGGCTAAATTCGAATTTATACCATTCTCAAATAAACAAAATTGAATGTATTTTACATTAGTTTGCAATAATATATGCAAGTCATTTACAGATTATGAAATAAAATTCCATTGTTTATTGGATTTTATTGTTATGTGATGTAGGCACATTTAATTAGCGGATTGTGAGATTTTATCTACATAAACTATTTCTTCCTTTTCAAGTGTTGTTCTTTGATGAAGAAGATTGAATGCAGTGTTGGCAGAGTCATATTTTCTATCCGCGTTTCTCTTATTCAGGCCTCTAGTATCATCGTGCTAGCCTCATGATATATACGAATGCAAAAATTAGAACCTGGCTTAGAAACCTCGCAGTTAATAACTGTGGAAGTGCTAAATGAACACTAAGCTGCGAGGCGGCTCTGTCCCAGTGTGGGGATGTATGCCAAGAAGAAGAAGAAGAAGAAGAAGAAGATATGCGTGAGTGTGTGTAAAAGAGTGCGAAGACAATATATGGTACACTGAAGTAAATATAATCATATCTTTGTTGTAATTTAAATGGCAAGAGTCTAACAAAAGTTGTTCCAATTCTGAAGCCGATCAAAAATTCAGCTGAGGCTTCTAGTTATCGCCCAATCAAATTTACTTATTCGTCAATAAGCCAACTGTTTGAAAAGATTATTTTAAATAAAATGATGGTTCATATTAGTGCTGTCCGAGAGCTTGAAGTAGCTCGAAGTTTCTCCCTGTCCTGATCATGCCCATTTGTTGACAAAAAAGATCGAGCAGGACGGGAACAACTTCGAGCTACTTCGAGCTGCTCCTTGGACAGCACTATTAATGACAATTCTATTTTTGCTTATGAGCAATTTGGTTTTCGCCATGGGCATTCAACCACTCATCAGTTATTAAGAGTTACGAATTTAAATCGACTCTGAATCTGAAGGATATTCGACTGGAGTTTCTCTTCTTGATATAGAGAAAGCATTTAACGGGCTTGGTAGTCATATGGCTACTGCTTCTGCCTCATACGCAGGAGGTCGTGGGTTCAATCCCAGGTCCGTTGAATTCTCCTACTTTGCATCTTTCTCTTTATTTCTCATGTTCTAGCAATCGCTAGAACTGTAAAATGGACTTCCATACCGTTTCCATTACTATTCCTATACCTTCAACTTGAGTATTCTAACAGTAATCTGCTAGAATTGGAAATGAACTATAGAGCTCGTTTCCTACATCCAATTAGAAATTCCATCAGTTACCTTCTCCTATCTATCACATTGGCAGCTCGTTAACCAAGACGGACCTCTGCCTCTCCAACATAACCCAGAAATTCCAACAAATTCCGCATGAACTCGTGGCAAGTGCAGAGGTATATTCGGCTTGCAGTGGGCGAGTGATTGCATCATCATTTCCTCCCCCTTCCCTACATTGACTTGCATTCTGACGTGGCAGGCGCCAGTATGACCTAACAAATGAGATCACCAGTATTTGTACATTGAAGATGTGTGCTGGTCCCAAGCAAACATCTGTTGGTTCCCTGCGCAAGAACAGCTGATCTGGTCATAATGGAGTAGCAACTACGAGCTTTCAATCAAGCTCAAGCTCAAGCTTGATAAAGAGAAAGCATTTGACAGTGTTTGGCATGAAGGTTTGATGGTAAAATTGATGAATCTGTACATTATTAAACTCACTGCAAGTAAACTATCAGAATTCTAAATCTGATAGATTACCTGTAAGAGCTGTGTGTGTTCCCCAAGGCAGCATACTGGGGCCTTGCTGCAATACCGGGAAGAAGGCTGTTGACGCACATATCAGCGTTCGTGAGTGACTGATTGTCGGGTTTGAACCTTCTTTTTGTTAGATAATTGTCCAGTAATAAGATCCTATTTTTTGCCTTTCTCGTATACTAAGTATACGGTAAAGGCTATATGATCGCTCCAAAAACAAACTTTTTATAGAAGGCCCGGAGACCCATAGTGTTATATACCGATCGACTCAGCTCGACGAATTGAGGTGATGTCTGTGTGTATGTGTGTGTGTGTGTGTGTGTGTATGTGTGTTCGTCTGTGCGCACCCACCCAAAAAAAATGTCACTCATTTTTCAGGTACTTATCCTTAACCGATTTACTCGCAACAAGTTGCATTCGACGCAGGACACTCTGCCATTGTTTCCTATTGAAAATTGGTCAGATCGGACTATGGGCTCGGAAGCTATGGCCAAAATATCACTTTTATTACAGAAAAAAATGTCACTCATTTTTCATGCACTTATCCTTAACCGATTTACTCGCAACAAGTTGCATTCGACGCAGGATACTCTGCCATTGTTTCCTATTGAAAATTGGTCAGATCGGACTATGGGCTCGGAAGTTATGGCCAAAATACCACTTTTTTATAGAAAAATTGAGTAAAAAAATGTCACTCATTTTTCAGGCACTTATCCTTAGTCGATTTACTCGCAACAAATTGCATTCGACGCAAGATGCTCTACCATTGCTTCCTATTGAAAATTGGGCAGATCGGACTATGGGCTCAAGAGTAATGGCCAAAATACTATTTTTATAATGCACGAGAAAGGCACCATTACCGCTAGGTGGATTAATCAGGGTTTTTTATAGTTTCTTCACATTTATAACGACACTATTATTGATTGAAACACAATTTATTCTTTTACTAATGGACTGTATTAACTTAACTTGACTAACGGAGATTCGATCTAACTTCGATCACGACTTGGCTTTTAACTTAACTTCCGAAGCGAGAATATCTAACTAGGTGACGATCTGACTGTGTTGCTTGGACTGCGAGTCGCAAGGACTGGAGACGGACTCTCTCCCTGAGCTATCTGCTTGCCAGTTTTATAGTCAGTCATAATGGCATACATTTTTGGCTGAACACATATTACAGTAGCTAGAAACAATAAGTGCGGACCAATTCACAAGGATACATATGCATATTCGACCACAAATGTTGGAATATTATGACGGCAATTGTTATGAGGCTGCTACAGGCTGCTACCAATCTACTACAGTAGGACTTCTCTATTCCGTCATTGATAAAGCTTGAACAAAGGCACTTCAGAGGATTCAAAATAAAATTTTGAAAATGAAATTTCCTCCATGGTATAAGTACCAATGAGCTTCGTAGAATTTCTAATATTGAGACATCGCAAAAAATGTCCAATAAAATAATTTCCAATTTTAGACAAAAATGCCTTTGCAAACTGTTGGATTTTCCTTCGTCGTGCGGATAAAGGCTGCCTTACACCTCGGGAAAATTTTCCGCCGGATTTTGGTCCCCGTGCATTTTAAATGGGGCCGGGATTTTGATTTTCCGTACCCAAATCCCGAAAACATCGCATATGCAAAAATACATGGGGAAAAAATCCGCGGACCAAATTCCCGAGGTGTGAGGCTACCTTAAGGTAGCAAATTGTGCAAATAAAATTAATCACGAAGTTTGTTTAAAATGTAAGAAAAGAACCCCGGAATGCGATTCAAATTAGATCGTAGTGTACATTTTTGTACTATCTCGCCAAATAATTAGTTTGTTTATTTAAGTCATCATTCGCGAATAGGTAATTAGTGAATTAGAATTAGAATCTCTATATTAAACAACGGAGCTTGTGCAATTGAATCAATTTCCAATTTATAAAATGTAGGATTATGTATCAAAGTTCTGCAAATTAAGTGCAAGAAGCTTCGTAGCCACTCGTTATTGGGTGCATGGAACCATAACGGTGCAAACATTTTATGAAACGCATTCATGTCTGGAGGGACACAAACATTTTGATTGTGACGCTTTCGTTGAGTAGGTGGATTCACTCTAAACAATAAATTACCTAAATTACACAATGCTCAATGACGATCGCATAAGTTAGTGTGTAGAAACACAGGCGGAGGCCTATACGCCACGATCCCCAGTTGCAGCCTATGATAGTTCATCAACTTGCACCGATTGAATCGACCATTTCAACTTACCTCTCTTCTACTGAACCACTTTCCCGTTGTTCTCACTTGATCTGGACGGGGATATCAATCCGATTGAATGTGTATTATAATAAACGATGCGATGGGTGATGCAGAAAATTCACATTTTTTCTTTTGTCCACAACGACCTTGTTAAGAGTGATCCAGTTTTCGAATTCGTTCGCACTCCCCAAAACTTGTCACAAAGAATTTGAATCCTCGATTATTGAACAACACCAAACGTTACTTTGAACTTTTTTCCTATTTCTTGGGTGGATTCTAAAAAAGAATTCGAATCGAATAAATGGAATTTTGTTGGAAGGACAACAACAACCAGCTGCCTCTGCTTCTGTCTGCTTGAAGCTTGAACAGAATTTTTGCTTTTCTTGTATGAGCAAGTATTGAGTTCCGTTAATAACTTAAATTGCATGATCCCTCTCATGCATCAGTATTCCTCCCTAAGTACATGCGTTATGCATACAATAGTAAGACATTTTATCCGCTTATTCTCTAAAATTCAACAAAGAAAAAGTATACCCATTAATGAGTAAACCAAAAGTAAGCGACTTTGTCCGTAAAACAGGAAAGGCTATTAAGCTAAATAGGTGGATTTATCCGTTGCTTTCGTTTACTCCCTTTGACAAATCGATGGTGTGCTGTCATCATCAGAACAATCATTAACAACGAAACTTTTATGTTGAAATATTTCTTGGCACTCAAAAAAATTCACGAAGTTGAGGCAAAATTCTCGCATAAAGGTATACAGTGCCCGAATAAAAAATATAGTAGAATACTCGCTTAATTTTTGAAAAGGACCTAAGTAACATATCATTCATTCTGAGAAAAACGAAGTAAAAGTTGAAGAAAAATGATTTTTTAATATGTATTAAATACAAACACATTTTTGAATTCCTGTTTCCTCTAGAAGCAAGCTATATCATGTATTTTGCTGGAGCAATTGATTATCATCCGATTTTATGTAAAATTTTCTGCGTAAACATCAAAAACGTTAGATAGGACATTTTTATTTCTTGTGCTGTACATTGGACATGTGACATTGGACGTTTCATATCGACTATTGTTACATTGGTTATTTATTCATTTGATTCGTGTTTATTTGATTTGGCTTCGAAAATAATTTGAAATTAGTAGAATCTTTCGTGCAAACAAATGGTAGTGTCTGGTTTATAGCCTTTTCAGATAACGATCACTAACGAGGTATTTGACGTGAAGGTATGTGACGTGAGGTATATGAAATGAAAATAAAATGAGCGATCTTTGACATCAAGATAGTCTATCATGTCAGTAAGCTCGAAATCTGATTTAAGGCTATTAGCTTTTCTTGTGAAACAACTTGTGAGTACAACATAGGTGGATCACTTAAAAAATAATTGTTCAATTGAAGCTATGTTATTCGACTTTTTATGCCATCCGACTCAGCTCAACGAATATGTTGGTGAAATTCCACAAATATACAACATATAGAAAAACATTAGGCAGCATCTTCTATGGCCAACCGATTATTGTGTTCTAAGGTTTTATTTTACGATTAGTTGAACTTCTTAACAGTCGAACCAACCTGTTGTATTAGAGTAAAATTAGTAGTGATTCAAATTTGTTTGGGATTGTCAGTTTGAATATTAATCTGAATTGGGATATGAATCATTTTCATATAAGCTGTTCTTAAGTCATTTTTTAAAAATAGTTGAGCTTAAAATTGTTATACCACTCAGTTCTATTTTTTGCAGATTTGAACCACAAATGAATCACGTGATTCAAATAATTTCAAATTATTTTGGTGTATGAATGCGTCATTTTATCTGCGGATCAATCCACTATGCAACTTTGGCGCCTTTCTTTGCAGCAATATAATTTCATTTTAGTAAAAAAATAAAATAAACATGACTAAAGAATACTGCTTTACTACCATTACACGCATATGCCCCTTGTATATAGTAGATCCCAGCAAACATGGGACAAATATTGGTATAACGGCAGTATAGTATTCTTTCTTTATTTGATAGTATACCTTACAAACTCCTTAATTGTTCAGGACTATGGATATATATGACATCTAGGGGGAAAGATGCTACGTGGGCCTCGGCCCTTACTTCCCAACTGGAACATTACTGCATTGCAGCGTACTACTCATAATTCTACTACGACGTCTATAATTAATTAATTACCATATTTGGCTAATTACCATGCATATCTGAATAGCTTATTTAGGAATACTATTATAGGGCCAAAATGAAGTCATTGTTTTCGATTACGATTAAATGGTAATTGCTAAGATATAAAACAGCTGAATAGTTGACTTACTTGAGTTTGGGTCATCATAGAAGCGATGTAGCATGAGGTGAAAAAACAGACAATGACGAATCTCCCTGGAAGCTGAGAGGCAACGCCCTGTGACAAACGAGATTGATTCCATTTATATGCTAGTGATACTTACTATCATCATCACATTACATATGCCATCCTGGGAAACCTACATGTATGTAAAAGATGATGAAATATGCATAAAGCATATGAGTATTATAATAAATAGCACACTAGTTGAGGAATACGATACTTACCAGTTGATTTAAAAACTAATTTTTATCAATTTACGTGTAATGCATTTAGAGACACTTCCCGCATAATTCTGGACTGTTACATGACTGTCTCCTATATAATTCAAAACCATTCCAAACAATACCTGTACAACACTACGAATAATCTATCGCAACAATACGTCTACACTACCCCAGATTGTTTCAACAGTATGATAAATGGTATTTCACCAATTTACAATATGTGGAAAGGGCGGTTAAGTTATGTTACTATAAAAAATCGGTCATTTTCCCGAACAAAATTTTCCACATATTATCCAACATAATGTTGAGATATCATCCACTTTAGGAGATTCGAACAATAAGTCTTATTTTGAAGTTATAATTGAAGTATATCAGGAGAATTTGTGCAACGGTACTTCTTGCGTTTAATTATTGCTTTAGATAATTATTTTCAATTTCTTTCAAATTAATAATATATGACATCTTTATACAGATTATTTTATATTATAATTGAAAATTTAATTATAAATTAAAACCATTGTACCGTTGGTACTTTGCGTACCTGAAGGAATAAAATAGACTCCATCTCGCGGTTCTCAGCCTCTTTCTCAGCAACGCCTATCCCTACCTCCCGTGGTGCTGGCCGGGGTACGAGCAACCTTAGGGAGCATCGGGTAACCAACCCCGGTGGGAACTATGGTTGTACGGTGACACCGGAAATTTAGGTGGAATGGCCCTCAGAAATTTAGGGAGCTTGTGTCAGGCCCTGGTAGCCAGCCTTGAAAACAATCAATGAATAATCAGCAAGAGAATAATATATGCCATTTAATCAAACTTACCATTAATCATTTCATTCGCAGTAGCACACTGTACCGACGAACGAGGACTGTCCATGGTTTAGGAGAAACTCCTCGGTTTATTCTGCAGAAGCTGCAGGTTAGTTAGATTTTCCGCTGATAAATATTCGTTGTTATGCTTTTGCTGATGCAGCTCGCCAACCGAAAGTCCGCATGCACTGCTCGCCGTCGTGGTAAGACTGTTGGACCTTCGGGTTTTCAGCAGGCCGCTTCCATCCATATTGAAGTCTCCAATAAGAGGAACTTGCTGGAAATCACTTATGTTGGCATCGAACGAAACGCGATTTTTGCTGCTGCTATTGCTATTGCTGCTACCGCTGCGAACTCCAGCAGAAACAGCCGCATTTGTCCCACCGGGAGTGCAAGAGCTGGTGGCACTGGTCGATGCTGCTACGGCAGCTGCAGCGCGGGCCAGATAGTTGAACTCCTCTTCGTTATCGTAATCACAATCGTAGTCGAATACTTCGGTTCCATTTTTGCTCAGAGGATTATTGTGATTATCGGTTCCAAGAAGCTCAGATGATAATCGTCGCTCGAGTCCAGATCCGAGAGCACCACGGTGTGGACACCGAAACCGCCGCCACCGTTCATGTTCAAACTGCCGCCATTAGCACTGCTTCCCAGGAGCTTACCAGAGGCTTGACTAGAAGATGCAATCAGGTGATGGTGTTTGCTGAAGTTGTTGGTCGCGGTGCCGGCACTGCTGCTATTCCCAATGGATTTATTACTACCCTGCGGGGGTGTGTAACTAAATGTGACCGGCAAAAATTCCTTGATTGACACCGATTGACACATTCTCCACGCTACCGATACTCCGAACGGCACTGCCGGAATTCCCATTGCCATCCCCGATGGTGCTGCCTCGGGTGCTGCTGCTGCTTCCACTGCTCCCGCCACCATTCTTCTGCTGTTTGCCTACCACATCCGTGCACCAGTCCAAATTGGCCAGCAGTTTGGTGGTCTTCAGCAGCTGCGAGGAAGTGCTATCGAGACAGGAACTAGAGCTGGAACTGCTGCTACCGGCTTGGCTGAGACTCTGCTGCGAGACAGAGCATTCGGTAGAAATCTCACACCACACACTACACGGGTTTTGAAATAAACTTTTTTTAAGCAAAAAAAAAATACGGTGCACGGATGGAAAATGTCAAAACAAAAATGATAGACGGATTATATATAATCATTCATCAACTGTTCTCTGAACTTTAACCATATGTATTGTTGTGCAAATGATGTAGTTCATAATCCAATACTGAAAAGCATTTATGGTCTTAATGTAAATGAACAGCAACGTGGATATTAACTGTGTGTATTAAAATGAGTTTATAATCTGTATAATAAGCGAAATGGTTTTTTTCTATGCGGGTTGTTATTTGATATTTTAATTATAATTTCTCACTCGAACAAAACGACCAATGTACAATTTTGAATTGTTTTGTTTTTGTTGTTACTTCAGACGTTTTACGACAGACAACTCAAACGTCTTATGTAACAGCATAACTTTTTTAATGCGATATTGTACATTGGACATTCACATAAATATATATATTATATAACCCTATAGGTTTTATTAAATTCGATTGCCGCTGTTAATTTGGAATGTAGGGTAAATTCCCATACAGTGGACTTTCTATCAACAGTGGACCATCTTGATTCGATTGCATTGTGATAATGAGGATTTTTTAAATGAAATTTCATCTATAATTACTATTGGATTTTCTGCCAACATGTTTGCATTTGAACCATATTCTATAGTACAAGTTATCTTTCAATCGTGATTAGCTGTAAGGAATCAAACGGAGTTATTTCCAACCACGAGCCTTGAATTTGTGAAAAATCTTGGTTGTTCTTCATTTGGTGTGAGATTGATCTTGCAACTATAAGGACCGATGCCATACGTACCGTTTTTCAAGCTGCATTGATGCCGCGCCCACGCAAGGTACCCAGCATCAAATGAAATCATGCACACGTATACACACGTATACGTGTGGGGGCAGCAGGGACTATGTCCAAGGGCCTTACGAACCCTCCCCACGGCTCTGCGAGTCAGGGGGCCTGTCTAGGACGTGGTGGGGTTTGGCAGTGGGCTCTGTTAAACCCCTACGAAAAGCTACATGTGTCCGCAAGCAGGCCCTACCAAAGCGACCTTGCGCCGCTCAAAGCGCACAACAGCCCAGGGAGTGCCAATTGGCATGGGGAGTGTCCCTACTTCGGTAGGGTAGCGCTTGAGCTGCTTCGGCAGGTAGTGAGTGATCTGTTTGTGCTGAGGCAGGAGTGTCATAGTGCGTCGCCGCTATTGTCACCCCGAAGCGCAGCAGAAGTCTAAGTATGGACTGCACATGCTGAGGTAGGAGTGTCGTAGCGTAGTATCGTTGATTGGTCCCTACATACCGCTATCGACACCTCGAGGCATGGCAGTGGAGTGTTAGAGTAAGCACCCGAATAAGGGTCACATGGAGCGAATGGTCTTTGGAGAAGCTGCTTCGGCAGCAGGGTAGCAGTGGGTTGTACCCACACACCTACAGTTGTGCACATGTGGTGCATGGGGAGTGTCCCTGCTTCGGCAGGGTAGCGTGTGGTCTGCTTCGGCAGTGGTGTGATTAATCTGCTCGTGCTGAGGCAGGAGTGTCGTAGCGTAATATCTGTAGGCCCAGGCAGTTACCGCTATTGACACCTCGAGGCATGGCAGCGGAGCGCCTGGGAGAGCATCCAAGTAAGACTCAAATGGTGTGAATGGTGTTCGAGCACCCAAGTCAGTCTCGCATGGGACGGGTGCCTGTGTGAGCGATAATGAGCGAGTACGTTTAGTACTGCCATCCCCCAGAAGTAGTACTGGGAGGTAGTTCCTGGGGGAAACGATGGTGGAGCCCAAGGGAGTTTAGTCGGTATTACCGGTATGGTCGAGTCCGACACTCCAGTACACTTCCGTGTGGTAGTTTGGCAACTACAATGCACGTGTACTGGGTTAGTGTGTAAATGCATTCTCCCTTGTAAAAAAAAAAAAAACACGTATACGTGTGCATTACACCATTTCATGCTGGGTGGACGAGGCGCGCACGCAACTTAAAAAACGTTGCGTGGACATCGGCCCAAACATGAAGAAAACCAGTTTTCAATACTGAAAAATATAAGAGGCCTTTCACAAATAACGTAACGCTCTAGGGGAGGTAGGGGGTCAGGCCAAGGGTTATGATCCATACAAAAATAAAATAAACTTTTCATAAAATGCTCTACTCTCCTAAATGTAATTAATAACAATCGGCAAAAAAGACCTATGTACAATTTTTCAGTTTCCCGATATTGAAGTTACATTGGACATTTTGCATGCGCTTGTAATAAAATGTCCTATGTAACAGTTGAACTCAGTTCTACAGAGTATACACATTGGTCATTTTATAAATGTTTAATTTTTCCACTCATCATAAGAATTCTCGCATGGGTGTTCATGTGTTACAAAGATGAGTAAAAAAGCTATCATTTGCAATGTTTAACTCGATTTTTTCAAAATTGTTACTTAGGTCCTTTTGAAAAGTTAAGCGAGAATAACAGTACAATTCTCGCTTAACTTTTCAAAAGGACCTAAGTAACATTTTTTTCATGAATTAATTTGAATAGCGCAATCAACAGAACAACATGAAAGCTATTGATTGCTGTATTCAAATTAATATTCATGAAAAAAATGTTACTTAGGTCCTTTTGAAAAGTTAAGCGAGAATTTATTGTACACTCCAAATAATCTAAACGTTGTTTCCACCTGATTTTTCAGGTACATTTTACGTGCACACGTAACTGCAAATGCTTCAGAAAATTCAGGTGAAACTTACGTGTCCGGTGAATTCTATCCAAAACTTTGGTAGAACTTACCTGATTTTCACGTAGAATGGAAATTCTATCGACAAATCAGGTGAAGGTTACGTGAATTTCAGGTGAAAAAAAATCTACGTACTTTTTCAGGTGGAAACAACGTGCAGATTTTTTTGGGTGTAACACTACTATTAATAACAGTGAATTGGCGATAAATTATATTGTAAATGAAACCATAGAAGTACATTAGAGTGCATTGTTATGAACCATTTACTCAAATGTAAATGAAGTTTTCGCAATAGATTGTACGGGTTGTTAAGTATCGTAACTATATGCGCGGGTGATTAAAATGCTCGCGACCGATAATGATGCTCTATAATACTAATGACACACTGGTGGTATTCGTACCATGGTACAAGTTGTACCACTAGTGTGTCACCTTGTACCATGCTGGTACAACGTGGAAAACCATGGTACAATATGTACTAGGGTATATAACCGTGGTACTTGTACCATCAGTGTGTCTTTAGTATAAGCGAATGTTAATATCCTGGAAATATTTCACAAAAGTTGAAGAATCCTCTGAGTTCAGCCCTGTTGAAATGCGTTTTGGTTGTCGTTCAATGAAAATAAATACTAAGGTATGGAAATCCATATTTAGTGTGCGTGCCTTTCGTGTATGGCGAAAAAGCTTTCACTACTACATTCGAACGAGCTCCCATAAGAAGCCGTGCAAATATGTACGTCACCATTTGCTGTTTACATTTTCCATCATCCACTAATACACTTGCATTTGGTCTTCTTCCTCACCTTCTATTTATTCTCATTGGTTGTCGTTTGCTCTGTCAAATAAAAATATAAAAAAAATAAGTGAGAAAAGTCCAAGTTCAACACAAAAAGAAAACGGCAGCATTATAATTTTCTGTGAAAAATTACGTGTATGAAGTAAAGATTTTTCAGTTGAAATTACGACAAGTTTTCTTTGTGAACCAGTGAAACTGCGGAAGAATATTGTGTCGGTGATCGGAAATCCTGCTTTTAGCGGAGCAGATCGCAATTACGTGTTTGCTTCGACGTCTGCGACGAAAGAGGTTTTTTCCGTAGTGTTTGAAGTGTTGGGTAAAATTAGCGAAAGTGCGACGTCTGTTTTAGGCCGAGCAGCAGGAACGAAAAAGAAAGTTGTAGAATCAATAGTCTGCTCGATAGGAAGCAGGAAAGGACTGCGATTCGGTTGCTTGCCACGGTATGGCAAAGGATAATAACAACATTAACATAGCGGACGAACTCTCCTCGAGTGGAGGCAACAGCAGTTCGGCCGGAGGGTCTTCTGCCGATGCATTGAAACATCAGGGAACAAGTAGAACCACGACAACGGATCAGCAACAATCACTTAACTATGGTAGAGGTAGAACCAATGGAGTGTTGGGATCGCAACCAGATGCTGCGAGCAGTAGTGATTTACAACAGCATCAACAATACACGGCAATGTCGAGCTCCCAAAGATCAACAACCGGGACTGGCCCAGTGGATTCTGAATCAGGAGGTATGCTATAGTTGGTGTCCGACTCAATTGAAAACTTTGCAACCTTTCAAAGGTGTTTTGTAAATGCCACTTTTAATAATTATTTTTTCTGATGATAATAATTTCCTCATTGGATTCAGAAAATTTGTTTGTATGATTCTTTGTTTGTTCTAGTCATGGAAACGAAGGTTGAAGTTGAGAATTATACGATAGATTGCTTGGTAGATTGTATTGTCCTTATTAATAACATTTGCAGGACTAATTTAACAATGTCATTTACTTATCAGGTTCAGTTGCTTAGAACAAAATTCTACGATTAAGTCCTAATTTTGTCGCACCTAGTCCTTTGAGTGGCTACAAAGGAGATCTATTGCGCAATACAAAACAAACCAAACAATCGAATTCTGTTCCCCGTGAGATTAATAAGGTGTTCTCGTCAAATATTGCCGTAGTGAAATTTCGGATCTGTGAAGGAGTTTTAGGGATATAACGGCCTGCTTCTTTCTAATTAGTTTGAAAAATTGCTTATTAAAATAAATAACATTCTAGAGAATTTGACAAACTAAATTTCTACGATATCATCCGTAGCTTTGTTTCTTCAAATAGCCTTCAGAGCCTAAAATGTTGTTAAAATTACTATCTCCTATGATGGGCTCTTCTTGATAAGTTCAACTCAAAATTATTTTCTTTTATTGCCTTGACCAGTTCCTGTGATTTTGTAATTTGTAATTTTTATTAACACCTACTGAATATGTATATTGATATTATTTTAGCAATTCCTGAGTTACCACGGCGAGAGGAAAACCCATTCTCCTTCAAACATTTCCTGAAGCGCGATTCTTCACTGGGCTCTGCAGCTTCGGTTTCGTCTAGCGGAATTACTGCCAACGGCACCAACATCAACCACAGTCGCAGCACTTCCAATATCAACGGAAATAACCACACAGGCAGCTCTAGTTTTAGCTCCATAAATAGCAGCAATAATCTGATAAACAACAATGTAGGAACTGGCAGCAGTATCCTCAGCAGTACGGGGAATTGCAATGCATCGGCATCGCCGTCGAAGTCTGCAACAACCAGCTCCTTGCACAATACAAGCACGACCGGTGCAAAGCCGAAGATCCCCCAGTTCCAGTCGGTGAACACTTTGAGCAGTGAATCCAAGATGAAACGCTCGCCTCGATTTCCGTCCTTCGATTCGCAGTCCAGCCTGTCGGATTTAGCCGACGACAAGTTCATGGCAAACATTTATCACAGCCGAAGCAACAATTCTTTCAACTCGGATTACCCGTTGGGTGGTGGTGGATCCACTTCCGGTGGATCACAATACGTACAGCGTTCGTATTCAAACTACGACATGGAAAGTCCTGGATCAGCTGAGTCCCCAAGACTAGCCGGGTCGCAAAATTTGCACAATTCCCCCAACTTTGGTGGCAGCAGTCGCGAGAATCTTTCGTCGACCCATAGATTAGGTGCGTCGGAATTTTCGGCCGCATTGCCTGATTTTGTGCAGGATCATTTGGTCATGGAGCAGTGGTATACTTTGGGATCGCCGAAGAGCGTTTCGCCGGTCTCGGTAGACTTTGACCAACTTCCAGATTTCACCGTTAACAATCTAGACCCGGAATCAAGCGGACGTATCAATATTCCTGTCATTAACGATATTCCATTCGATTTGACATACAGCGCAGCTCCTGGGGGAGGAAGTAATCCCGCCTCGAATTCAAATCTCAACTCGACCAACCGAAATCGCACACCGCAACGCAACACTTCGCCAAATGTTCCACTGGACCTTCCACCGCAAAATCTCGACTTCACGCTCGGTCTTCCGAGAAGACGCATCACACCACCGCCGGAGCTTCCACCGGATCTCACGGAGAACAATGCCACTGGACCTCGGTCGGGATTCTATTTCTCCGATATGGATCGAAATCATTCTCCTCCACCTGCGGGATCCGCTGCCGACAAGATCCATCGCCTACCGGATTTCCTATCCGACGGCCCGATTCACTCGTCCGGTCGGTTAGCGGATGTAACGCACGACACGCCACACTTTAACTCGCCTGATGCCGATGCCAGTCATCACCATCAACAGCGGCTGCAAATTGAACGGCAGGAGAACGAGCGACTGAGGCGCGAAATAGAGGATAACAGGCGAATTATTGCTGAGCAGGCTCGTCGGATCAAGGATCTGGAGAGGACGGTCGAGACGGCGAAAAGCAGTGCTACCCTGGCGCAGACGGTGGAGGGCCTCGAAGGGAATCTGGACAAGAGTTATGTAAGTGCTCTGATGCGGATTGACTGTTGCTCAGGAAATGGTTTGATTTTGTTTTGTTTTATATTTGTAGCTAAGAGCAGCCACGGCCGAAACCCAAGTGACGAAGTTAAGACAGAAAATCAAGAGATTGAACGTGAGTATTAGCTAAACAATATGTTTTTTCAACGATACAATGATAAACAACACTATCTCATTATTCTCGTATGATAAGTTAAAAATCGGGGCCCTACTTAGCAGTGCGGTAAGATGTGCGACTACAAAGCAATACTATGCTGAGGGTGGCTGAGTTCGATTTCCGGGGCCGGTCTATTGCCTCGACTTCCCTGGGCGTAAAAGTATGATCGTGTTCAGTGGTGCCGGGAGTGGGTGGGACAAGTAGGACATGTCCTACGCATGAAAATACCTGGGTAGGACAGTCGAAGCATTGTCCTACCCATGATTTTGGTAAGAACATACCATATGAATATCTAAGGGATCTAATATTATAATTATCAATACTGTTCTAGATCAAAAAAATATCATTCAAAGGTAATCAGAGATTTGAAAGTTTCTAGGTTTCCGCACGGCCGTTATTGTAAAGGAAAAATCTTTTCCAAAAGGCTCCTGAGAGTCTGAGCTAAAAATGCTCAATGATGTATTGAGATTTTCCAAGAAGTCTTGAAGTTTTTAATAGTTTCTGCTTTTCTATAAAATTGCAATCAAACTCATCAAATGCTTTAGCCAAGCAAGCCTATGGCACAGCAGAGTGCGATTGATTCGCATTCTATACCAGCCCGTTGCCGGGGGGCATGGAGTGCGATCCTTTCGTTTAATAAACAATGTGCACTCGCTTGACTGTGGATATACAACAGTAAAGCACATGTGGAGATTGGACAAATCAAGCATCCGAAAGATATTCAATTTGCAAAAAAGAGAGCTAACCGCGTTGGAGGTTGGTACAGGTATACCTCGATTATATGGACCCTCGATTATATGGACCCTCGATTATATGGACTTTTTACCTCGATTATATGGACATTTTTTTTTCAACTCAATTTTTTTCGTGTTTTGGGAGTTTGAGAGGCTGTTGAATATTCCACGTCATATGTTACATTGATTCTATATTTATTAAGGTACACTGGGGCAAATTAGGGCCAGTATGGCATGTTTTCGAAGCTATGTATGAAAGCGCATACTAAGATTGATTCACCATTTTTACATTGCATCATCAACAAAAGCCACGGCCACGTCCTTACAAATCTGTGGGGGAAAGATAACACGTATTTTAGGTGATCTTTTATATAAGAAAACGTGAACCGGCTTGTCAGTCTGACAGTATGAGAAGCAAGTGATGAGATGAGATTGCCGTATATAGCTGTTAAACCTTTACTTCCAACCTTTCTTGCTTTTGGTGCGTGGAATTGAGTGTAGAAAAACAGATGACGCATTACCATCCAGTAAATCTGAACCACTGAGACTGATTTTTTAGCAGTATGTCCAGGAAACTGAAAGAGTTTTTTTTTAATGACTGCTACCAGCGATCGTAATGCTCACATATATTCATGAGCAGAAGATGCTCACTCACATGCATATTTTCGCCGAGAAATTATTTTGCGGGAAAGAAAAAAGGCCTGGTGAGAGATTACTATTTTTCCCCCACTGTCAGTGCCGCGAAAATCTACAAGAAGACTTTCAAAAAAAGTTATCGAATATCCCGGTATTTATGTTCGTTCAGCACAAAGCTTGCGGATTATACTGATGCTTAAAGGCAGACAGAGAAATTGAATATCGGGAACGAAAAAAAATGAAGAAAATTACCAATGTTGCAGGCAGCAGGAATTATATCAATTTAATGATGAATTTACATTGATAGGAAGGATTCAATTGCGACAATATAATCAAGAATATGCTCAGCTAGATTTTCCAATCATTATAACCATGACTTCTGGTTACGGTGTCCAGCTCTTCATTCCGTTGTTCAGTTAGAAATTGACTGCCAATAATAAAAGCACCCAGGTACATAGTCCAAAATATAAACCTTGATATTCACTTTAAAGGTGTGTATGGAATTGACACTGGTAAAAAATGTCACTGATAGGGGACTGAGGATCCATATTTATATGCATTTAAAATAATTGTAAGAATCCCCATCAACCGCAACTTGTTGCAAGCGGATCGGTTTAAAAGTGTCAGACAAGTGTGATTGTTTATAGGCGTTTTTGCATATAAAGTATTTCGGCCATAACATCAGAACCCATAGTCCGATCCGGCCAATTTCCAATAGGAGACAATGGGAAAAAAATCTCTGTCGAATTCAATTTGCTGCGATCAAAACGAATATGGATAAGTGCCAGTGCTTAAATAAAAATTTTGTTTTTGAAGCGAACATATAGCTCTCCGTACACTGTATTTAGAATTTTTTAATCAAGTGTAATTTTGTGTCCACATTAAGCTTGATGAAGTCTTTATTACTTCTGTTTCTCTGTACCGTGTACCACGAAACTCTGGCTATCCGAAAGATGCTCCCTAACAAACCAAAATCGAGCGTGACGCCATGCAAAACCGTTTTCAACGTCAAACGCCCGGATGAGCATGCTTGAGAATTGTGGCTCCGCAAATTGTCACACACGACTGAGCCTACTAAATCAATGAACTGGTTAAAAAAAGTGTTATTACTAACTTAATCTTAGAACGGTTTGCAAAATAGCGACTTAAAAACGGTTACGATCTTATAAAATAATCTAAATTTTCTGAATCATCATAAAATAGGCCCAAACATGCGGATTAAACTGTAATGCAATAAATGGATATTTTATTTTATTGTATTAAAACTATTTTCATAGTTTGAAAAAAACAATATAAACAATATAATATATGGAAAATTTGATTACATGGACTTTTTTGCATCGAAAAAGTCCATATAATCGAGGTATGCCTGTACTCGGATTCTGATGGCTTTTCCGCAAACGTGACCTTTAAGTGGTCTTGTTGTGTAGGGGTTATCACGCCTATCTAGAGAGTAGGAGGATGAGGGTTCGAGTCCCTCCAAGACACGTGGATTCTTTTTCGCAAATTTCATATCAATTTGTCCATTTCGAAACATATGCTGTGCATATGCACAGCCAAGATATTTAACAAAAAAATGGTTTTCGTACGGCCGAGTTGCCGAATAATATGCAATTAATAATAAAATTGTTGAAAAATTTCTGCAAGTCAGGGAGGAGGCTAAGTAAATTTATTAAATTTTATAAGATTTTCCAGAGCGGTAGGTAAATTAACCATAAGTTGAATATCTAAACAATAATATAGCTTAGCTTATTTCATCCTAGATGATTGTACTTGTCAATGGATCCAAGTGAATAAAAGTTGGGATCTACCATATTCTGGAAGGAAACTTTTCAGCATCGCAAGCCAGTCAGTTGGGAAAGGAGAGGAATAGTATAGTGTCGTATTGTTGCTACTAGAGACTAGAGATTCGGGATGGTATACCCCATGATAATTTTTTTTAGAAAGCTCCAAATGTGGGGAGCACTGGCTCTGATGATGCATTTCAACTTGTTCTACACAGCTGTGCAGTAACCAACGAAAGGAGCGAAAACAAAGCGAAAATCACCATTTTTCTGTGGGGGCTGCCTATCCGATTCTGTTTTTCCGTACTTGTATACAAGTTTGTATCATGGCTTGTTATGATTCGGAGCAGTTTTTGCCTCTCTTTTTTCGTTTTTTTTTTTTTTTTTTTTTTTTTTTTTTTTTTTAACTAATTTTATTTGCTAATTATTGAATACATGCATTCATCTCTTAGACTAGGTGTTCCGTGTTTTCTTAACACTATCATCCTTATTTGCTATGTTATATTTTTAGTTATTATTAATACATTTTAATTGCCTCTGGCAGTTAGAATTTTTCCTCTGGTTGAATTGAACCATGTAGGAATTACAATGTTTTCTACTTAAACTAAACTTAACATATTTTATACTAAGGGTACAAGGAGTTAATCGTTGCAATAGAAGATTGCAACGATTTTTGTCTAAAATTGGAAATAATTTTGTTGGACATTTGTTGCAATGTCTCAATATTAGAAATTCTATGATGTTCATTGGTATTTGCTATACCACGGAGGCAACTTCAGAATCATTTTCAGAATTTTATTTTGAATCCTCTGAAGTGCCTTTTTCTGGTATTGCAGCAACTAGAGTCCATATTGGCACAGCATACAACATGGCAGGTCTTTGTTTGTAAATCAAAAGTTTGTTCTTAAGACAAAGTTTTGATTTTCTGTTTATAAGTGGATATAGACATTTAATATATTTGTTACATTTGGCTTGAAGGCCTTCAATATGATTTTTAAAAGTTAATTTTTGATCTAGCAGAAGTCCTAAATATTTAGCTTCGCTAGACCAATTTATTGGAACCCCATTCATAGTGACAATATGTCTGCTAGAAGGTTTCAAATAAGAAGCTCTCGGCTTATGTGGGAAAATTATAAGCTGAGTTTTGGAAGCATTCAGGAAATTTTCCATTTTTGCAAGTAAGTGGAGAAAATTTCCAAACTTTTTGCAATCTACTACAAATGACACGAAGGCTACGCCCTTTGGCTGAGAGACCTGTGTCATCTGCAAACAAAGATTTTTGACACCCTGGTGGTAAATCAGGTAAGTCAGAAGTAAAATGTTATACAAAATGGGCCCCAGTATGCTGCCTTGGGGACACCAGCCCTTACAGGTAATCTATCAGATTTAGAATTCTGATAGTTTACCTGCAGTGAGCGATCTGATAAATAATTTTGGATCAGTTTAATAATGTACAGAGGAAAATTAAAATTCATCAATTTTACAATCAAACCTTCATGCCAAACACTGTCAAATGCTTTCTCTATATCAAGAAGAGCAACTCCAGTCGAATATCCTTCAGATTTGTTGAGCCGAATTAAGTTCGTAACTCTTAATAACTGATGAGTGGTTGAATGCCCATGGCGAAAACCAAATTGCTCATCAGAAAAATAGAATTGTCATTAATATCATTCTATTTAAAATAAGCTTTTCAAACAGTTTGCTTATTGAAGAAAGCAAACTGATTGAGCGATAACTAGAAGCCTTAGCTGGATTTTGTCCGGCTTCAAAATTGGAACAACTTTGGCGTTTTTCCATTTATCTGGAAAGTATGCCAATTGAAAACATTTGTTAAATAAATTAACCAAAAAGGATAAAGAGCTCTCAGGAAGTTTTTTGATAAGTATGTAGAAAATACCATCATCACCCGGGGCTTTCATATTTTTAAATTTTCTAGTAATAGATCTCACTTCATCCAAATTAGTTCCCAAATTAGTTCTTGATCGAGAATGTCTTCGAAGCTTCGTGTAACCTGATCCTCAATTGGACTAGTGAGACCTAGACTAAAATTATGGGCACTCTCGAACTGCTGAGCAAGTTTTTGAGCCTTTTCGCCATTTGTTAATAAAATTTTATTTCCCTCTTTAAGCGCTGGAATTGGCTTTTGAGGTTTTTAAGAATTTTCGTTAATTTCAAAAGGGTTTCGAACTGGGATCCAACTTCGAGACATTATTCTCAAAGTTGGTATTTCTCAGAATAGCGAAACGTTTTTTAATTTCATTTTGCAAATCTCGCCAAATAACTTTCAACGCGGGATCGCGAGTTCATTTTTAAGACGGATCAGTAGCTGAAGATCGTCGTCAATAATAATGGAGTTGAATTTAATTTCACATTTAGGAATTGCAATGCCTCTGGCTTCGACAATTAAATTTGTCAAAGATACGAGAGCATTATCAATATCACTTTTGGTATCGAGAGGAGTATCAACATCAAAATTCCTATCGATATACGTTTTATATAAATCCCAATCAGCTCTATGATAATTAAAAGTAGAGCTGATTGGATTATAAATGGCTTCTTGTGAGATTTCAAATGTCACAGGAAGGTGATCAGAGTCAAAGTCAGCATGAGTTACCAATTGGCCACACAGCTGACTTGAATCCGTTAAAACCAAATCAATTGTCGAAGGATTTCGAGTGGATGAAAAACAAGTTGGGCCATTGGGATATTGAATAGTATAATATCCCGCAGAACAATCTTCAAATAAAATGTTGCCGTTGGAATTGCTTTGAGCATTATTCCATGAACGGTGTTTGGCATTGAAGTCACCAATTACGAAGAATTTTGATTTGTTGCGAGTCAGAATTTGAAGATCAGCTTTCAACAAATTCTTTTGCTGCCCATTGCATTGAAAAGGCAAATAGGCTGCAATGAAGGAAAATTGACCAAAATTTGTTTCAACAGAAACTCCCAAGGTTTCAAAAATATGGTTTTAAACGAAGAAAATAATTTATGTTTGATACGTCTATTAATGACAATGGCGACCCCACCACAGGCGCTGTCAAGACGATCATTTCTGTAGATAAAATAATTTGGATCTCGTTTAATGGAGAGTCCTGGTTTTAAATAGGTTTCAGTTATAATGGCAATATGCACATTATGAACTGTTAGGAAGTTGAATAATTCATCTTCCTTACCCTTTAGAGAGCGGGCATTCCAATTTAGAACTTTCACACAATTATTTAGATCCATTAAAACGGAGTCCGATAACAATTTTTGTGTGTACTTTATACCAACCTGAACAGCTTCTGGTATGGTATTTGCTTTGAACATTGCATCAATCATGTGATGCAATTGTTCAGTTAAAAAATCAAAATCGGAAGCAGTCATGCTACCTGAATCGGCAACATGACCATTATTTTCCGTTGGGACATGGGTATAAACCTCATTTTGAGAAGAGAAATTTTGTCTACCAGCAGCGATGTTTGCATACGTAGGTACATTCGAAAAAGTGGAATTTACGGAAGTGCTTGCTACCCGTTGACGAGCGGCAAAATTTGTTTGTGAATTGTGGTGGGTATGAATTGCTCGACCGGTAACTGGTTCTACCCGTCGAATCTGGGATCCGATTGGAATTTCCCGTCATCAATTTTGCACGGGAATTCAAAACTTTTTTGCGTGAAGGGCATTCCCAGAAATTGGATTTATGATTGCCCCACAATTTGCACATTTAAATTTATTGGAATCTTCTCTCACAGGACATGCGTCCTTGGCGTGAGAGGTTCCACCACAAATCATGCATTTAGCATCCATGTGACAATGTTTGGTTCCATGACCCCACTTTTGGCACTTACGGCACTGGGTGGGGTTTTGGAAATTTCCCCAGGCCTGCGGAAATGTTCCCATGTAACACGGACATGAGACATAATACAGGCCTTTTCCAAACTTTTCATATTATTTAGTTCACTTTTGTTAAAATGAACTAAATAAAATTCTTGAGAAATGCCCTCTGGGAAGTACCAGAGTGGGATTTCTTTTCATCTTAATTACTTGGACTGGTGAAAATCCAAGTAATTGAGAAATTTCAATTTTAATCTCATCCAGTGATTTGTCATCAGTGGGGAGACCTTTCAAGACGACTTTGAACAATCGCTCAGTTTTGTCGTCGTATGTGAAGAATTTATGGCGCTTCTCAGTTAAATACTGAAGAAGACGTTTGCGATCGTCAAAGGATCCCGGCAAAACGCGGCAGTCACCCTTCCTAGCAATCTGAAATGAAACCTTGATCCCATGAAGGTTACTCAAAATCTCATTCCGGAAGCCAGAAAACTCGGCAACAGATACCACAATTGGCGGAATCCTTTGCTTTTTCGCATGAATCGAATCACCTGGGCTAGAGGTATATTCGATTTGCTCAGTTTCATCATTAATCAAATCGAACTGATTGCTCAGTTCGATTGGAGAAGAATTATTTCCGATATTAGAGTTAGAAGGAATATCTGAATTCTCCAGCTTCCTTCTATTTTTTCCGCGCTTGGGCAGGACGGTCTTGAAACCTTGTTTCTTTGAAGGAAGTGGAGAATTCAGAGACTCCCCCTTCCTCTTGTTTTTATTAATGCTCATTGCTGAGCGTGGAGACGTGACCTTTTAAGAGGTTTTTTTTCCCACGGTGTCCCTGGATTACCACCGCTTGTCCAACGTAAAACGAAGGCACGGGTCCTTGCAAAGATCGTAACGGGATCAGTGGGTACAAATAGCGCTAAGAAGCACCGTTGAAATTAAAATAGCTTCGGGTAGTATTAAAAACTTCCTTCCGCAAAGAGAGAAAGAACCGCACAGCACGAAAGCACGATGCGGTCTGTCTCTTTTATCGTTGTTCGTTATCTATTGAGGGCGATTTCTGCAAACCCTGGTCTCAGCTCGACGAACTGAGCACATGTCTGTCTGTTCGTGTGTGTATGTGTGTGCAAAGCCAAGGAAAACATTAGACAACTTTTCATATAGTAATCATTAACCGATTTTCTCGCAACAAGTTGCATTCGAAAGGTGGTAAGGGCTTATAGATCACTATTGAATTTTGTGATGATCAGCCGTTGCGCTCAAAAGTTATTAAGAAAATGGTTCATTGAACCCGTGATTGAACCTTAAGGTTGGTGTCTTGGCTAAATGCGAGAAAGGCTGTATCACTTTTCGGTGAATTAAGTTGGGATTTTCAAATGGGGATTTAGCCCACGACCTCCTGTCTGTAGCTGCTAGACTAGTGAACTCCTAGTTTCCTAAAGCTCAAAATCTAAACAAGGCTATTCGCGAAGTCGAAGCAAATTCTGCTCTTCCCTCCTATGGGAAATCCCATTGCTATCTGTCAGAGTTTGAGTGAAACATGGCCGCCATATCCTCCTCTCTGTTGCTCTACTGTAAAAACCCATAAAGAACTGTCATTGTTTGTGTGAAGAATTTTGCTTCGACTTCGCGAATGCTAGGGCTACGAAATGGTGAGGCGACATCAGATTTGAGATTTTTTAGCTTTTTCCGTCTGCTCGGGTAGCTGTGGTCATAACTCACAAGCTCCAATACTCACGCTTCCCCGGGTCTTTCTTAGCTGGTAGTGTTTTTTTTTTTACAAGGGAGAATGCATTTACACACTAACCCAGTACACGTGCATTGTAGTTGCCAAACTACCACACGGAAGTGTACTGGAGTGTCGGACTCGACCATACCGGTAATACCGACTAAACTCCCTTGGGCTCCACCATCGTTTCCCCCAGGAACTACCTCCCAGTACTACTTCTGGGGGATGGCAGTACTAAACGTACTCGCTCATTCTCGCTCACACAGGCACCCGTCCCATGCGAGTCTGACTTGGGTGCTCGCTCTATCGCACCCTCAAACACACCCTACATACTCTGTTGCACCTCTGTCATGCCATGTGGGTCTAACTTGTATGCCCACCCAAACCCTTGATTCATGCTCATGCACTCCATGCTTGCACACACGCTAACGCTCCTATGAGTCTGACTTGTGTGCCCACCCTTCTCATGCCGTGCGGGTCTAACTTTTGTGCCCACCCTTCTCATGCCATGTGGGACTAACTTGTATGCCCACCTTTATCGTACCATGTGAGACTGCTCACCTCTTTCATTCAGTTCGCGCTGACACATACTACTCGAGTCATTCGACCTAACACTCCCTCTTTTTTTTTTTTCTTCCTAAACTATGGAGGGGGAATCTGCTCAACAGACATCCTGGGTTGACCAGGAAGTGCGGGGTTAGGGATCACCGAGGGAGGCAGGAATACATTCCCGACCCGCTAAACCGTTTCCATTGCCGCCAAGCCCATAGTCCCTTCGGTACAACCAGAAAGTAATGCTTCAAAGGGGGGCCAGTGCATGACGCACCCTCGAGGTTAGCTGCGTGTCCTTGCAGCACCGAACATCGTAACTCGCTTTTCTAGAAGAACACCATGGTATCGTGCCAGCGCGTTGCCGGCTTTCCAGGTGGCCTTACCACGCCCTATGTCCTCGGAAGGTGGGAAGGGTCGACTTCGCGCCTGCTTCCCTCTGCACGACTGGTATCAAGAATGATGATGCCGCGTGCACCCCAAATTGACCTTTCTGCGATAGGGCCTATTCCCCAGCACACAGAGAGATTTGCCGACGCGAGTCCTACACCTACCCCAGCCTTGACGAGGACCCCTTTCCGTCCTCGGGCTCGGAACCCGCCCGGTTGACCGACGCCACGAAAGCGACGATGCCATGTTGTTCTTCGCGCGGCCACTTGTTCGATAAAAGGATCGAGTTCGACCACAGAGCATGACCACCGGTATGACCCATGAAGCCGACTCCAATCCCTTGGACCACCTCTTATTTGCGCCTGAACTAGCCATCCTTGAGTCCACGCGCCACCTTATGTGTAGCTCCGTGACGATTAAGGCGATAGCCAGTAAAACGGCGTTCCAGCCAACTTCATCTTTACACATCCTCCGAACTAGGTTGTCCGGAGTAGTGTCCAGACCACATGTGGCAAGCATATGGTCACGCCTTGCGCGAAAACGTGGGCACACGAACAACACGTGGTCCGCCGTTTCCTCTAAACCTGCGCACACCAAACACTCGGGCGAGGCCGAGCAAGCCAGCTGCGTTACCTGCACTTTGATTTTGCAGCACGTTTAAACGCCGGGCACTTCGAACCCCCCATGGGGTGCTTGCTGTTCAAAGCTTTGCTGGAACAAATCAAACAATTGGGAGGGTTCGTGCAGCATTGTGCCTTATGTCCCTCCCTCGGCAGAGATTGCTTCTGTCAGGGCCTTTGCAGTCCCATTGCTTGTGCCCCGGTTCCAGGCACTTGAAGCAAACTTCGGGTTGCTCGTATATGCCCACACGACCATCCCACCTTGACGCTCCTTAACTTGACAGATAGCCGATCCAATGCTACCTGCGTCCCTGCCGGACCTTTCCGTAGCCGAACGGCTGCGGTGGGCGTCTCTACTTCACACTGTCGCCGCAGTGCCGTGACGAGCTCTTCGACTTCAGTGATCTCGTCCAGGTCTTTAACTCTCAGATTCACCTTCGTCGTGAGTGCCCTCACCTTGACTGTCTCGCCTAGGACCTCCTCCGCCAACTTCTTGTAGGCGGCGCCCTTTTGCGAGACGCCCCGCTTCAGCTCGAGTATCATCTCGCCCATCCGGGTACGTCTTATTCGACGTACGTCGGCGCCGAGTTCACCGAGCTTGATGTCACTCCTCATCGCCTTCAAAACATCCGAGTACTTAGCCTCGTCCGCCGTGATGACTAGGGCATCGCCCCTGGAGCGATTGGCGCCTACCCTAGACTTCTTGCTACCCTCATTCGCCTGGGCCTTCTTTTCGGCTCTTGACGTCTTCGGTTTCCTCTTGTTCTTGACCAGGGTCCAGGAGGCGTCACCCCCCTCTATTTCCCTGGTCTGGTGCGGCTGAGAACTTTCAGCCTGCCGTAACCCCTTATCACCGTCTTTCATGAGTGGACGGACCTTTCCAGGTCCTTCCTCCCCCGGTTTTGGAGGTACCTGACCGGGGTTCAGCTTCCCAGCCCCACTACCCTTGTTCGGGGTAGTAACCCTCCGCGTTTTGGAGCGGCCCCAGGGAGCTCATCCCCTGGAGACTGTCTCCCCGTTTTGTGTCTGCTCCGTTGGAGCAGTCACCCCTGACGCACCTGCAAATACTTGAGCCTCAGTCTGGGTAGACTTTGGCACCACCGTCTTAGCTGGCACGCCTTCGGTCGATTCGACCTTGCCTGAGTCCGCGAATCCTTGGGCCTCAGTCTGGGTAGACCTCGACTCCACCGATTTCACGGGTTTACACTTGGCCGTCCCGACCGCCCTCTCCAGCTTGGCGTCCAGCATCGACTTTCGAAGTTTCTGCAAGCTCCTCTTGAGGTCCTTGCTGATATTATGCTTCGATGACGCAAAGTCGATGATGGCGTCCAGCTGTTCCGTCGCCACCTCGAAGGCCGAAAGCCCATCGCGTTTGCGGTTCATCGCCTCCACAAGCCATGGGCCGTCAATAACCCCTACCGGCGTTTTTTTAGCCGAGAGGAAGGTTGAGTGACCCACGCTGGCGCTGCGCACTGAGCTGCCGACTATTGCCTCTGGCCTCCTAGGCGGAGACCTGAACAACCCACCTCTTGCGAAGGGGTTGTCGCCTACACTACTACCACTAATTGAAGAATTGACTTGGTTTTCCATTTTGGTCCCACGAGTTGCTCGGGAAAAGAGGTCCACCACGCCAGAGCCCAGTATGACGCGGTAAGGGACAATTACTGTGGAGGGTGCCCAGGTACCCCACAGGCTCCGTTAAAGGCCTAGCTTATTATTTCACCCCCTGGCCATGCATCCCCTCGGCACGGGTCGCTTGACGCCTTGGGATTAGGGGTTAGGGACGATGGTCCCGGTCTAACTCGCAGTGGCCATGGGGAGGGGTCGTCAAGCCCTTGGACAAAGTCCCTGCTGCCCCCCTCTGGCATCCCTTGTGGGACGTTTCGCTTAGGTTCCCACTTCTGACATACCATGTGAGCACAAAACAGATAGCCATCATCGAACAAACTGCAAATTTCAAAGTAGGCTCTTTGTGTATCAACAATCGACGAATGGCACTCCCGTATATCCAAGGCGAAAGAAAGAGAAAGCAAAGCATGCGATGCTGCTCTGTCTAATGCGCGTTGTTCAGTAAAGCTTGACTTCCACCGCTAGGTTCGCTAGCGTTCCAAAATCATGGAAGGATCACATTCCACGGCAAAGATGCCTATATGTTATGTGATGTGAGTCTGACCCACCTCGTTCATGCCATATGAGACTAGCTCAACTCGACTCAACTCATTCCTTTCGTACCATGTGAGATTGACTTGGATGCTCACCCACACTCCTCTGCCACGCCGCGGGGTATCAGTAGTCACAGGAACCAACATTCCTGCGTTACTCCCAGCGCGGCGTGTGCAGTCCATACATACACCTATTCATTCACACTTCTGCCATGCTTCGAGGTGACGATCTCGGTTGCCACCCACTGCGCCAATACCTCTGCATGGGCAGACCATTAACACACTTCTTCGCGTTCGGCACTTTCGCTCTAACTTACCAATCACAAGTTAGTCATGCTTGTCGATTGTTGCTCGGCGCGCCAGATTCTCTGCAAGCTGCAGGCAATCTGAGTGGTTGCAGTCGAGACTGTGTTCCACTTCTCCACCGCTTGACACATCCTCTGGATAAGATTATCCGGAGTTGTGTCCCGGCCGCAAACGTCTAGCATTACTCTTCTTTCGACGTCGAAACGAGGACATACGAACAGTATGTGCTCTGCAGTTTCGTCAACACCTGGGCAGTTAGGGCAGACGGGGACCTTCGCGTGCCCAAACCTGTGGTGGTACTGTCGGAAACAGCCATGGCCTGACAGGAATTGTGTCAGATGGAAGTGAACCTCTCCATGGGGTCTCCCCACCCAGCTTGATATGTTAGGAATCAGCCGGTGGGTCCACCTACCTTTCGAGGAGTTATCCCACTCGCGCTGCCATCTGGCAACCGAAGTCACCCTGGTACGCTCGCGGGCTCCTCTGGTGCCACGTAGGTCAAAACACTCCTCGTCTTCCCTGATGACCAGCCCGACTGGCATCATACTCGCTATCACGCAGGATGCGTCGCGCGGTACCGTACAGTAGGCCGATATCACCCTGAGACACATCAAGCGGTAGGTGCTCTCCAGTTTCTGCAGGTAACTGGTTACCCCCAGTGCTTTTGCCCAGGACGGGCCGCCGTACCTAAGAACAGATGCGGCAACGCCTGCCAGTAGCCTACGTCTACTGGCGCACACCTTGGAGCTGTTGGACATCATCCTCGATAATGCCGCCACAGCAGTCGAAGCCTTCATGCACGCATATTCGACATGGCTACCGAAGGTAAGCTTGTCGTCTATGATGACCCCAAGAATCTCCAGACTCCGCTTTGAAGTGATCGCGACGTCTCTCATGTGTACAACTGCATGTTGTGCCGACTTACGGTTGCTGACGATAACCACCTCCGTCTTATGTTGAGCGAGCTCAAGGCCTCTCGCACTCATCCAGTCCGCCACAGTGCTGATCGCGTGTTCTGCGGTTAGCTCTACTTCGAAGATTGACTCCCCGTAGACCTCTAGAGTTACATCGTCAGCAAAGCCGACGATCTTCACACCAGGAGGGAACTTTAGCTTCAGAACCCCGTCATACATCAGGTTCCATAGTACCGGGCCCAGGATTGACCCTTGCGGGACTCCTGCGGTAATAGGAACACTTTTCTGACCGGCATCGGTCTCGTATAGCAGCACACGGTTCTGGAAGTAGCTTTCCAAGATCCGGTACAGTCCCACCGGCAGGCTAAGCCGGTGTAACGAGAGCGCGATGGCATCTCAGCTTGCGCTGTTGAATGCGTTCTTCACGTCCACTGTCACCAACGCACAGTATCGAATTCCTCGCCTTTTCCGTTGGATCGCTACCTCTGCAGTCTTGAGGACTGAATTGATAGCGTCCACCGTGGACTTACCCTTCCGAAAACCAAACTGGTTACTCGACAGGCCATCCGTACCCTCTGCGTACGGGGTGAGCCTGTTGAGGATGATCCTCTCGAGCAGTTTACCCGTCGTGTCGATCAGGCAAATTGGTCTGTACGCCGATGGGTCACCCGGAGGCTTCCCGGCCTTCGGCAGCAGTACCAACTTCTGCCTTTTCCATCTCTCAGGGAAACAACACTCATCCAGGCATCTCTGCATAGCTAGCCTGAACATGTTCGGGTTCGCTATGATCGCTGCCTTGAGTGCACTGTTTGGAACTCCATCGGGGCCTGGAGCTTTGTTCATCGCAAGGGTGTTAGCCACTGCGAGTAACTCTTCGTTCGTCACCGGAGCCACCATTTCGGCCACACTCCCAGCGCCTTGCAGCGCAGGAGGAAGCCAGGGACTTGTTGCTCGGGACGGGAAGAGTACTTCGATAATCCTCGCCAACCGGTCCGGTGACCGTTCGGGGGGTGAAGAGCTCCCTTTGGTCTTGGCCATCACGATCCTATAGGCGTCACCCCACGGATTCGCATTGGCACCCTCGCACAGGTTGTCGAAGCACGCTCTCTTGCTGCTCTTGATGGCCTTGTTAAGGGCCAGTCTCGCAGCTTGAAACACTTCCCGGCGGACCGCTCTTTCCTCCTCGGTGCGGGCTCGTTGCGTCCTACGTCTAGCCTTGAGGCAGGCTGATCGTAGGGCTGCAATTTCGGCACTCCACCAGTATACCAGGCGTCTGCCATTTCTTGGCAGGGCTTTCCTCGGCATAGTAGCGTCGCACGCGCGTGATAGGACAGCTATCAGCGCATCCCCGCTTAGACTGTCGGTGTTGGCCTCCAGTCCCAGGGCCGCGGTGAAAACTTCGCTGTCGAAGTGATTGGTCTTCCACCCACGGACCTGACAGGGATCACCCGCCCTCGGACGCTGCACACCATAGTTGATCTTGAAGCGAATTGCTAGGTGATCACTATGGGTGTTGCCCTCGTCTATCCTCCAGTCCAGGTCCGAGACCAGACTGGGGCTGACAAACGTTACATCTATCCATGACTCGGCCCCATTCCTACGGAATGTGCTACTGGCTCCGTCATTGACAAGCACTGCGTCGAGTTTTGCAAGTGCCTCGAGTAACGCTTGTCCCCTCTGATTGGTGCAGCGGCTGCCCCATTCCACTGCCCAAGCATTAAAGTCTCCCGCTATAACGAACGGGCTCCGACCTACTAGGTCGGCCGATAGCCTGTCGATCATCTGGTTGAACTGTTCCATTGGCCACCTTGGTGGGGCGTAGCAGCTACAATAGAACACCCCATTGATCTTGGCTATCGCGACACCCTCCGCGGAGGAGTGTACAACCTCTTAAACGGGGTACCTTCCCGTTGTGCAGATTGCCGCCGACCTAGACCCGTCCGCCACCCAGTTGCCATTGTCGGCAGGGACGTTGTACGGGTCGGACAGGAGGGCGACATCGATCCTCGACTCCGAAACCGCCTGCCACAGCAGTTGCTGGGCAGGTGCACAGTGATTCAGATTCAGCTGTGTTACTTGCACGGCTTTTTCCGATTGGCTTTTCCGAAGGGACACGCAAGCCCGCCCATAGCATGGTTCCGGGCCTGCTTCTTACTGGCGCAGACCTAGGTGCCTTGTCGCATTCCTGCGCCTTGTGTCCCTCCTCGCCGCAGCGACGACACATCTTGCTTCGGTCTGGGCCCTTGCAGTCATAAGACTTGTGCCCGGACTCAAGGCACCGGTAGCACCTGTCCACTGAAAGTGGCTGGAGCACGCTTACTGGGCATGCTGACCAGCCGATCTTCAGCTTCCCTTTCTCAATGACCTTTTTGGCGTCAGCCACCGGTAGTCTGAGATAGGCTACCTGCGTACCAAAGAATCCCCCTCTTAGACGTACAGAGGACCGCTCAACCTCTGTGCCGCACTGCTCTTTGACGGCAGAGACGACGTCTTCCGTGGTCGTGACCTCATCCAGCTGCTTACACTGGAGGGCTACTTCCGCACCCACCGACCAGACCTCCACCAGACCCAAGACCTCCTGGGCAAGCTTTTTGTAAGCCACCCCGCTGGATTGCGCGCCACGCTTCAGTACCAAGATCATTTCACCGTTCTTGGTACGTCTAACGCTGCGCACATCCTGGCACAGGGCCGATAGGCTATCGGCCGCTCGCAGCGATTTCAGGACATCGGCGTATTTGTCCTTGTCGATTTTCACCAACAAGATTTTCACCTCGCCTCTGTCTCTCACCTTCTTCGTAGGTCGAGGGGTGTTTGACTTCCACACCCTACTGACCAATTGCCAAGGATTCGCATCCCCTTCGGCGGGTACCGATGGCTGGCTGGGGCCAGCTTGTGGCTCAGCATCTTGTGCCTGTCTAGTGCCTTTTTCCTTCTTGGGCACACGCCCTTCAGGCTCCGGTGCACCATCCAGGCGACACTTCGCCTTAATGGTAGCGCGTTTGGGTCGCTTCGAACTTGGCGTTTTCTTGCCCTCACTGGCCGTAAGGGCGGTCGCCTCTTTCACCGCAGTAACACCGCTAGGGGAGGAGAGGGCCTTGGTCTGCGTACCTTTGGCTACCTTCTCTGCTGCCGCTACACGCCTGATATTGTCTTGCGACACGAACAGCTTGCCGGAGCACCAACAGGCTCTGCTTAAGCTCCTTATTGGTGTTCTGCCTGCCGCTTACGAACTCGATGATCTCGTCGAGTTGCTCGGCCACCACCCGTATCCCTGGTAGTGGCTCGTCAGGCGTGCAGGCGGGGCTACTCCCCACCACCACTGGAGACTCTTCGGTACTGCCAATAGCAGCAGCCGTCACTCCACTCGCCCCCTCTTTAATAGGGGACCTCGCTAGACCCCTTTTGGCAAAGGGGTCCATCACCTCCATTTCCAACGATCTTTGTCTTTCAAGGCTCATTGCTATATGGGTCCCCTTGTGGCTGCCGTCGAATCCTACTGGAGTAGTCGCCTTTAGTGATCCCATGGTTATCTATGCCTGCCTTGCGGCAAGCAGGGAGGCCATGCGAGGGTTGACACTTGCGTGTTCAGAGCCAGATCAGCGCAAGTCAGGAAAGGGCATCTGAGCCTACTCCCACCCAGTAGGCAAAACTGGATGACAGGATTGGGCAGCGTGCTACAAGGCCCGCCACGGTTTTATGGGACGGAAGACAGCCTAGCCATTAGCCCACTCGCCGTTTCGAGTCGGTGTCACCCGGCCCTACTAAGAGAGTAGAATGTCAGACTGCCAGCCCTCGCTTCACAATATAACAATATCCAAATACAAGACCAATAACATGCAACCAGTATACCATAATCAGGATCTTACTGGGATCAATCCTGATGTGCCAATGGCACTCCCTGGGCTTGTGCTTTTGAAGCGGCACACAGTCGCTTTGATAGAGTCTGCTTACGGACACTTGTGGTTTTTTGGGAGGGATTTAGCAGAGCCCACTGCTAGACCCCACCACGTCCTAGGCAGTCCTCCCTGACTCACAGACGCCTAGGGAGGGGTCGTCAAGCCCTTGGACGTAGTCCCTGCTGTCCGCCAGCTGGTAGTGTAGCATGGTCACTTTGTAGCATACCCTGATGTGTTGTAGAAAGACTATGAGGAAAAACAGCTCTGGAAACTAAAATATTTCTCTTTCGTAATAAACAACCGAACACTTTCAAGTCCAAGAGTAGAAGAACTACGTTTATTCAGATCACCACTTTTAATAGGCTAGCTAAACAAAAGACATATGTTATATACAAGCTATATACACATTTGATAGCTTTTGCCCTATCGGCAATCTGAGCCGTTATCATATTTTACACTGCATCAAATCGAACGGATATTATAATCCTTCCCTTTTAAGCAACGACGTATAAATTCGAACTTATGATATTCAAAGTCTCAACTACAATTATGATCAGAACGTATCAATCTTATTTATCATGCTATTTCAGAAAATCAAATTTACTCGATACCTGTATAAAAATTCTAAATTTACTATAAGTTGAAACAAAAATCAAATTTCATTCTCAAATTCATCTCGCCTTCTACGTTTCTTCAATCTAGTGGATCGTCTCGGAATAGTCTTCACACTTTTCTCACATGGTGTTTCGTTGCTTCGGAATTGCAGCTTAGCAGGATGAACTTCATTTCTGGCGGGCGTAGGTGGTTCCATAGTCGAATCAAATCCATAGAATGGTTCTTCATCGTCGAATGAATCATTAGCCTGACGTTTAGTGCCTCTCCTGACCATGTTGTGAGGCGCCAACGCGACATTACGCCGGCGTCGAGGTCCTTCCTTCAGTCGAATCTGCTCCCTGTGAGCCGAGATTGTGTTTGAACCGATCGCTACCTGAGCTATCACTATCAGAATCGTAGTCGACGCGAAGCCTTTTGAAGTATTCATGTACTTTTTCCTTCGGGGGGGCCTCCTCTACAAATTTCACAGCACTTCTATTGTTCCTACGGAAACAATACTTTTGGACGTGACCCTTCTTGACGAGTAAAATTTGAATACCTTCCTCTACTAGAAGAGCGTTGACCCGATCTAGAACGACTTCTATTGTAACGTTGATTCCCTCTATCAAAGCGCGATCTACCCCGGCCATTTCCTACGTAGACACTCTGATCATGCTCTGGTGATTTCCGTCCTAATCTATACTTCACAGAATTAACATGCCTGTCCTCATTGATAATTAATGCATTAGATTGAGTAATCTCTTTGTTCTTGATAATTTTTTCTGCCATCTTTAAATTCAAATTATCCTCATCCAATAAACGATGTTGTACATCCTTGTTAAACACTCCATACACTAGCTGGTCTCGTATCGCTGAGTCCCTGAACTCACCAAAATCACAAGCTTCTGCCAGCAGTTTTACACCTAGAATAAAATTTTCTCCGGACTCACTTGGGCCTTGCTTCCGAGAACGAAATTTGTAACGTAACACGATCTCAGAATCAACTTTATCAAACCTCTCTTTGAGTTTCCTGGTAATTTCCTCGTAACTTAAAGTTCTTAAATCTGTAGCGGGATACAATAACTTCAATTCCGCAAATGTGGGAAACCCACAACAACTCATAAATATATCTTTCTTACGATCTTGCTCTATATTGTTACTTGAAAAAAAATATTCTATCAACTCAACGTAGTTAGAAAAACTTGTTCCGGGAACATATGGGTCTACCGTACCGATCAGTGCCATTGTGCTACACAATTCTAGCTGTATATGAAACAATTATTTCAAAACGCACCAAAAAGATAAAGAAAATAATATTTTCACTTACCTCAAAATTCCGCTATCAACCAAATTCCTCAGATCAATCCTCCGCGCTTACTCTGTACGTTTTTCGCGGGAAACGGGGCCAGGGGCTAGTTCCACTAATAAAGCCTCACCGTAACGAAAATGGTGTGCGTTCAAACGTCGTCTCGAAGCGCAACCGCATCAACTTGACCGGCAATAGCGTCACAGTCCACAAACTATACAAACGAACAAAAAGAATATAAGTATAATGGCTACACAAAAGCTGCACTGTCAAAACATTCAATAGTTCAATTCAAATTCAGTTCAATAATATCAATACAATCAATTCACTTTCCTAAAACTATTTTTGCACCTTCGGTTTGTCACTTCTCTTAGTTGCTTACCTTCCAAAATATCCGAAAAACTTCAATCCAATTAAACTATCCGAACTTCCAAAACTTTCCTTTTGCACACGCTTTGCCACTTATCCTCGTCGCCAGTAAAATATTTCTCTTTCGTAATAAACAACCGAACACTTTCAAGTCCAAGAGTAGAAGAACTACGTTTATTCAGATCACCACTTTTAATAGGCTAGCTAAACAAGAGACATATGTTATATACAAGCTATATACACATTTGATAGCTTTTGCCCTATCGGCAATCTGAGCCGTTATCATATTTTACACTGCATCAAATCGAACGGATATTATAGAAACTTCAAATAGTTGATTGAAATCTGTAGGAATCACAAATATACCTACGTTTTCATGAAGTCTTAGAAGTTAGAAGTTTAAAATTCGGAGTAACATAATTCTCCAGATTTCTGAAAATGTAATGACACCTTTAAATAGTACTGAACACCCTGAAAGATTATTGATCGTTCTTTCCTGGTAGATCGTAGTAATGTTTTTGAAGATACAAATTCCTAGAAGTTAGTTAATTCCTTAATGATTAATTTTTTTTACGAAATTTACAGAAATTCAGAACCACTTCTAGAAGTTTATTAAGATGCTCGAAGATCTTATTTCTTGTAAATGCTCTTTAAACTCGGAAATGTAATGTTGCCTGAATAGCCTTAGAGAGTTTTATAACTTATCTGAGGATGTTTGAAACATCTCCTGTAATCCAAGAGGATCTCCGGAAAGTCCGTGAAATTTCCTAAAAGTATTTTATAGATTTGATAACCCAGTAATAGCTAAAACTTGCCCAGCTTCGCTAGTTACTATCTAGCGACAGTCTAAAATAATATTTCAACCATATTGAATAAGTTTAGGGTAGTTTCAACGTAACAAAATATTGTTTTGACCTAGAAAATGTATTTTCGACATGTGACACACGCGCGAACTTTATCATTTTTCTTATTTGATTTTTTTTGTCCTACCCACGTCTCGGAAGGTGGCCGCGCCTCTGAGTGTCGTGTTAGTCTCATGATATACGAATTCTAAAATGGTAACTTGGCTTAGAAACCTTGCAGTTAATAACTGTGGACGTGCTTAATTTCCACTTATTCAACGCCTTGATTTGATAGCCTTGTATGATTGTGAAGTGAATTCTGTGCTTCATCCGTGAAATACATGCGTTTTTTTCACTTACCCTACTGTACTTTATACCATTTTATACGCACTGAAACATTTATCTATTACACTGGACCACTGGGGAATGTCTTTCGGGACATTGTGGTATTCTGGAGAATGGTTTGCTGGAGAGTAGTGCATTCTAGGGAAATGATTTCTGGGGAATCTCTTTCTGAGCAATAAAGGGTTTCTGGGGTATGACATACAATCGGTTGACATTTCGTCTGCAATTCGAATAGGTACTTGATTTCGAGCCATCAAATGTTACACGTATCAGTTCCCCGTAAAACCATGTTATCTGCCACAGGTCATTTATTTTCACTGAATCGTACGCTGCTTTGAAATAAATGAACAGATGGTGAGTCGTCGAGTTGTAAATACTCCCAAAATTTATCAAAGCTCAATCAAAGAATGTCGTCAATTGTTGCGGCTTCTTCACATTGTTTCGTTAGAGAATTGGAACATAATCTGCATCACTTGTTACACGTCTTCTCTTACTTTACAGGCTGAGATCGAAACCCTCAGGCAGGAGAACGACATCCTGAAGGAGGAAGGGGCCGTGGGAGGAACTGGCGCGGGCGTCAGCGAAGGTGCTTGTGGGGGAGGTGCTTCTAGTGGTGTGGCAAGCAGCAGGGGTTATAGTGCGCGCCATAATCCACGTCGTCCGTTTTCGCGCGCCCAGGAGCTGTCCCACGAGCTGCGACAAGCAGCGGCATCGGCAGAAAATAATCTAAGGTAAGACGGGGACCTTCTCTAAGGTTTTTAGAAGTTTTTTTTATATCTTAATTACATGTTGAAATTCTATTATTTATCAAAGGCAACTATTGACCGGCGTGGATAATTTACGAATGATGGCTAGCACGATTGAAAATATCGAACGCGTCGATATCACCCATACGGACGATTTCCTCTCGGATAGCGATGACAACGATCTGCTCGGGCCGGCTCTGTAAATTTGAATTGGTGGCGCTTCGTCAACGTTTTCGACAAAGTTCCCTTTCGCCTACGACCCAACTCCTTAATTTTGTCTTAGTAACTTACTCGATTGTGCCCTGCATATAGCTTTTCTGGTCCGAAAGAGGCGCCCGGGTCAGAAAGGGGTGCCACTTGCCGAACGCGAAATTCAAATGACTTATCCTGTGATGTACCATTTTTTTTGTTTAGTTATTGGGTTTTACGATCATGTCTGAACGGCAGATAGGAAGGCGTTAACATGTGCTTGTTGACCGACACCGAGGTTCAATGCATAATAGTAAGATGGTTCTATGATATTACCTTGAATACTAATATAACACATTTGGCAAAGAAATTTAATGAACAATAGATCATCTAGTCCTGGTATCGTATAGATACTGTTTGTTTCATCAAACAATTCTGAAAAAAAATCTTTATTTTTTATGCTGGTACTGTTAGCTTATTATTGTGATTTGTTCTAAATTTATTTCTATCTATTTTTTTTATGTTATTTATATGCGCTAATGTTAAACTATAGTTTGTTAGATCGATTTATCCACCCTGTGATAACCAGTGAAAGTGAAAAATAACTACTGTAACAGGTCCCATTCAATTTTGGCAATACATAGGTATTCAGTTTTGGTAATATTCGATTTTGACAAAACATTTGTTTTTGACATTAATTATAAACCGCGTAGATCTCAGAAGCAGCGTGAGGAAATTTTACCAGAAAGAAGTTTAAATCTTTAAATTCGCATAAAAAAGTTTTACAGCGTGTGACAGCGTGTTTGTGTCACAACAAGTGAAGCCAAAATCGAATGGGGTGTGTATCATCCCGTGTAGAGGTGAAAGACAAACTAATAACTGTAATGATCCAATCACGGCTCAGACAATCCGATTAGTTATTTTCCCAAACCAATCAGAAATCACTCAATGTTAATCAAACCACACCAATCAGAGTCGTTCGCGCTAGGTACAAACGATCTGCTATCCCCGCGCAAGTATAAAAGTAGGGACAAACCACGCACAGATTGTCAGTAATTTTCTAACAATTGGACGGTTAGGACCTCTAAGCAGAGCAAGCTCCCTATCCCATCCCAAAGCCAACCGGCGAGCAACGGAGCAAAGCCCCACCGAGGAAGACATCATTGCCAGATCGACGACTGCGAGAGGCACGAGGTCGAATACCCAGTTGACTGCCCATCCATCCGGTCGCTTGGCACTATCCCGGCCTTTGATTAAAGCGCGGGCTCGGTTGCAGAATATAAGGGCTTTTGCGGCTCCAGCTGCTTTGTCTGGTAAATCGCCTCGCAATACACAATGCGAAGCTGCATTTTTTCAATGCAAATAAAATAAGTTTCTAAAGAGTTAATATTCCCTCCTGTCGTTGATAGGCTTCTCTGCAACGCCAATAACACATAACATATAGGCATCATTGCCGTGAAATGTGGTCCTTCCAGGATTTTTTTTTATTATAGACTCTTTAAAATTTTATTCGAGTCTGTCAAGAGTTTACAGAGTTTATTGACACTGCTTAAATTACTACGTTGTATGACATCGTTCGTTTTCTCCTTGAGAGTTATTGCAGCGATTTCATATTCATCAAGGTGTTTCCATCTTCTTCTTCAAGGTTTCACTTTGGGGTCAAATCGCGTCGATCAGCGATATTTCTTTAAAGAACTCCAGTACTCCAGTTTGCTTGACTGTTGTCGTCGGCTAATGCTTCCCTCATGTTTGGTTGGAGTCCGATTTTCTTTCTTGCGTCGTCGTATCCAGGGCACTGAACGATAATGTGTTTAATGGTGAGTGGGTGGTTACATTTTACGCACTTTGGTGGGTCTTCCTTTTCCAGTAAGTATACATGTGTTAGCCGGGTGTGGCCTATTCGTAGTCTGCTGAGTATGACATCTTCTTTGCGATTTCCTGTTAGCGCCTCTTTGAATGGTTTGGTAGTGTTTTTTATCTCTCTAAGTTTGTTGTGGGGTGTTGAATTCCATTCGGGTTCCCATTTTTTAGTCATACTATTTTTAATGATGGTTTTTATTTCGCGGTGATCAACTGTTTTCCGCGTAATTGTGCTCATCTCTAGCGCACTCTTTGCTTCTTTGTCCGCTTTGTCATTTCCTGGGATGCCTATGCGACTAGGGACCCACATGAATGTTACCGATGTACCTTTCTTCCCTATGTTGGTGTACAGATGAACTATCTCGTCTTTCAAGCTAGTTCTGATTTTCTTCTTTTCTAGTGATGTGACAACACTTAAAGAGTCGGTGCAAATAATATATGCGCCTACTCTTTCCAGGTTTGAAATCCAGTTTAGGGCCTCTATTATTGCAAGGCTTTTCACACTATAAATACTGAGTAGACTATGGGTTCGCTTGCGTATGATTCCTTCGTCGGTTACTATGCTGTATCCCGTTTTAGAGTCGTTTTTTGATCCGTCCGTGTATATCAGCTTGCCGAACTTATATTTGGTGTGGATTCTCTTAGCAAACAGTTTTTTAAGTTCATTTGGGGTTTTCCCGTTTCTACTAGCGGACATCATTGTTTTGTCTATTCTTATCCATGGCGGAGTTTTTGGTATATTTAGGGATTTGCTTGGTGGTAGAGGAATTCCAATATTTTCGATAATATGCTTGCTTCTTGTTCTGATATTGTTTGGCTCTGATGCTGGGCCTTGGGCCCACAATTCTCCTGAGCTGTTGTTATTCTCTTCGTCTGTTGCACTATTTGTTAAAGCCTGTTCATTGTTTGTTTGCTTTGTTGCGAAGATAGCGAGTCTTTGACTGAAGAAACTTCTAAGACTTGGTATACCCGATTCGGCTTGTAGGCTTTCTATTGGGCTGGTTTGAAAAGCTCCTGTTATTATTCGCAGTCCTTGGTTATGTATATATGCTCTCTAGCTGCTTCATTGTAGATTCACAGGTTGAGGAGATGATTGGCGCGCCGTACAGCATTTTCTCTAGTACAGCTGATTTGTATATTTTTGATAAAGTTTGCCGGTCTGCATCCCATTGTTTGGTGGTTGTGCGACGTAAAAACTGTATTCTTTGCTGGCATGCTGCCTTTATTTCTTCGATGTGTATTTTGAATGGTAGGTGTTGGTCTAGTGTTACTCCAAGACATTTATGACTGAGCTTGTACGGTATTATGTCGTTGTTAATTTTAAGGTTTACGTTGGCTTGTTTTTTTGATCTCGCTTTTTTGAATACTACGGTTGCACATTTTTCGGCTGAGATCTTGAATCCAGTGTGGGTTTCCCAAGCTTCAATTTTTTTCAAAGCAAGTTGCAGGTTTTTAGCTATTTTCTTCTGGTTACTGTCGCTGGAGATCAAAGCTGCGTCATCTGCATAAAGTAAGACTTGGACGTTTGGTGGTAGGTCTGAGCATATGGTGTCTATGGCTATCAAGAACAGGGTCACGCTTATAACTAATCCTTGACACAAACCATTTTCCATTATTATTCGGGTCCGTTAAAAAAGAAAGGAGGAATACAGAGTTAATAATTCATTTTATCATTGTCACTGCTTTCTTTGCTTGCTGCATTGGCTGTTTCTCGATTGGCTTCGTCATGGTGATCCAGAATTGCGTCCTAACTATAATGATAATGAGTGTGGTCCGTTGGTATGCTGGTGTAAACTTCTAGCGTTTGGGTAATGGTGATAATCTGGTCTTCATTCACGGTTGTTTATTTTGGTTCGTTGATGTGGATACAGCGGTTAGTATAGAGTTCTCTATAAAGCTGGTGTGGCAGGTTTGCTTAGAGCAGTTTCAGCAATTTTGCATCTTTTAAGAAGTTGATGGTTTTTTCTAACGTTCTGGCGTCGTCTCCTAGTAAAACGTGGAGTGAGGATCCAAGTTGGTGTTTTTGTCTTTTTTGTTCGTAGAGTCGGCAACTGTGATCCTGGTGCCGCAAGAAGCACACATGGGTGGATCTTCTTTCTTTGCTAAGTGACCGTGCGTGAGTTTAGTGTGCCCAATTCTTAGCCTTGTGATTACTCTACCGATGAATCTGTCGCTATTGTAGGAAGAAGGCCATTCAAAAGGTATGTTTTTGATCTGCCTTAGTTTACTGGTGTTGTTGTGCCATGTATTGCACCATGCAGTTGTTATGCGTGCACTTGTTAGTCGTTTGAAATCTTCGAGTGGGGTTTTTATATCGATGGGAGTATTTCGAGATGCTCCTTGTTTGGCTAGCAGATCCGCTTTCTCATTTCCAGTTATATTTACATGAGCTGGAACCCAGCATAGCGTTGTGCTTCCATGCTTCTCTTGTAACATATTTGTGATTTTAGCTATCCATGGATGATGCGTGTTCTTATTTGCTACGGCCTCTATAACACTTCTTGAATCGCTGAATATGACGTTCAGTCCTATATTGCAGTGATCTAAAGCTGTTATAATGGCAAATGCTTCCGCGCTGAAAATTGATAGGTGTGAGGGTAGACATATGGATGTGTTTATGTTGTTGGAGTGAATTCCGCATCCGACGCCTTGTGTTGTTTTTGATCCATCTGTGTATATTTGGTTGTGGTGTTGATATTCAGTGTTACAGAGTTCCTTAAATTGAATTTGTTTAGCTTTCGGCGGGAGTTTGTCTGGAATACCTGTGTTAACTAATTTCGGCTGTTCTTTCCAGACTAGTAGGTTTGAAGGATTTTCACTCTCAATTTCAATGTATGGTATGTAGTATTTGGTCATCATATTTCTTGTTTCTTCTACGATATGAAGCTCTGGAGTTAAAAGTCCTCTGGCTAGCTGTCTTGTTGTATAGTTGATGATTTTTTCAGTCGTTATGAGATGCAGTGGGAGGAGACCACTTTCTGAAAGAATACTGTCTATAGGACTGGAGTGGAAGGCGCCGGTAGCAAGGCGAATTCCTTGGTGATATAGGGGTTCCATTTTGCATACGTTGTTTTTATTAGCACGCGTTGTTATAGTAGCTCCGTATAATAATTTTGGTAAAATAACCATTTGTAGAATATGTAGAAGGCATTTTCTATCAGCCCCGAAACTGGTATTGCTGAGACATCTCATTATATTAAGTCGTTTTTTGACCTCGTCTCGTGTCGTTTTAATGTGAAGATTATAGTTGAAATTCTAGTCAATCCAAACACCTAGTAACTTTTGATGATTAGTGAGTGGAATTTCTTCGTTATTCAGAGTTGGGCTGGGTTGATTGTTTACTTTCCTTCTTCTTCCCGTATGCATCACAGCTGATTTGGGGGCTGATATTTCAAAACCAGTAGCGTCGATCCAGTTTTGTATGGAGTCTAGAATTTTTTGGACTTTTGCGCGAGTCCATTTGGCTGATTTAGAGATAACTGCTATTGTTATGTCGTATGCGTACATTTTTATGAATGTATCCTTTGGTAGAAAGTCTCTTACGCTGTCAACGGCGAGTAGGAAAAAGGTTACGGCTAGTACTGATCCTTGTGGAACGCCGTTCATTTGAGTTTTGATATCTGATAGTTGATCTTCGTATCTCACTTGAAATTCTCTGCGTTCTAAAAAAAGTTTGCAGAATCTTGCCATATTACCGGATATCCCTGCTTTTGCTAGCTTTTGCAGGATTAGACGTCGCCAGGTTCTATCATATGCTTTGGATAAGTCCAAGAATATGATTTCTGCATGTTTTTTATTGTATATGCAATCTTTTCCGAAGTTATCGATGAGAGTGAGAACGTCTGTTGTCTGGTGTCCTTTTCGAAATCCATATTGTGAATTTCCAAATATTTTGATTGATTCTAGATGTTCCATTAGACGTTTGTTTACCATTCGCTCGAATAATTTGAGTATGCAACTCGATAGACATATTGGTCTGAGATTCTTTGCTGTGTTTGGACATTTTCCTGGCTTTGGTACTGGTATAAGAATCGATTTTCTCCATGATTCTGGAAAGATACTACAGGTCCATACGTTGTTGAATGCCGCGAGCAAAATCTTTTTAATGTAAAATGGCAATTGTTTTAACATTGCGTTGTGTATTTCGTCCGGGCCTGGTGAAGTACCTGTAAGTTTATCCAGCTGCACGAGAAGCTCATTCATCGAGTATGGTATGTATAGGCTTGAATTCTAGTTGCTTTTGAAGTGAATTGGATTTTTCTCTTCTTTCTGTTTTTTCTGTATGAATTTTGCGGAGTATGTTTCATCGGAAGATTCTTTGTAAAAGTGGTCAGCTATGTGGTTTGCGATGTCAAGCGGCTTCGAAAGAACTTTATTGTCCGCAGCAATAGCCCATGTTCTTGATGGTGAGCCTTTCTTGGATATTGATCGGATGCGGTTCCAAATCTCTTTAGTTGGTGTGTTTTCGTTGATCGACGAGGCAAATCTTTCCCAAGTTTTCCGTTTTTCATCTTTAATGATTTTTTTGCATTCTTTTCTGGCCAGTATAAATTCGTCATTAATTTACCCGTAATGCTGGGTAGACACCTTTACGTGGTGTGTTACGGGGTAAGATCTACCACGGTTACATTGCCAGCTACAGGCAAATCCTGACCCAACGAATACCTTCCTCATTATCCAACTCCGTGGTACTTATGAGGGTGTCGCTAAGTCGGTGGCCTCTCGTTAAGTAAGTACCACATCAACACTTCCTTCCTCTCCCTAGTTACGGTGAAGATGGGCGTGGCCAGGAGTAGTAATCCTCATGCTTTTGTTATTTTTGTTTAAGACTGGAATCAAGGACCACTCCCCTTCTTGATTTCTGATAGCATTCTAGACAAGGATCTCAAAAGTAAAACATGAGTATCACTAGTGTCCAATCTACGAATTACACCGTAACAATGCTAATGCTAATGCTAATGCTATAAATTCGTCATGAATTAATTGGTATGTTGGATCATCTGGTTTAATTTTTTGCTTCTTCCTTAAGGCTTTTCTCCTCTTCTTAACCGCGTCTGCAACGGTTGAGTTCCACCAGGGTACTGACTTTGGGTGGGCCTTCGTAGAAGATTTGGATAGATTTAGAGGCTGCTGTTTGTATCGCTTCTGTTATTTGTTCTATAGAGTAGTTTGTGTTTGGGAGAATGAGTTTCTCAATTTCAGCTTCATAAGTGCTCCAGTCAGCATTTTCAATTTTCCATCTAGCTGTGCGATTTCTGGTTTGTTTTTCGGTACCTATGATGATTGGAAAATGATCACCACCGTGCAGGTCGTTTGCTGTTGTCCAATTTAGTTTGTCGGCTATTTCGGTGGAGCAAATGGTAAGATCAATGCACGAAGTTGGGTTCGTGTTATTGTTATAGTTTGCTGAATGTATGAAAGTAGGGGTTTCATCATTCAAGATTGTTAGATTTCGATCGTTTACTGTAGATTCGACAATGTTTCCTCTGACATCATCTTTTCCTGATCCCCATCGATTGTGGTGGGCATTGAAGTCACCAGATAGTATGAATGGTTTAGGTAGTGTGTCCAAAATAGTTTCCAATTCCTTTTTGTTGATTTGCTGGCTAGGTGAAAGATATATGCTACATACAGTCATCTTTCGCAGTATATTGACCTCCACTGCTACCGCTTCAAGAGTTGTGTTTAGTTGCACTGTTTTGTAATTGATCCCTGACTTGACTGCAATAGCTACTCCGCCTTGACCGGACGGTCGGTGGCGGTGTATTATTTCATACCCAGTGAGGTGTATGTTTCGTGTTGGGTTTGTTCGGGTTTCTTGTAGCGTAATGATGTTTGGATTATATTTGCTGATTAATAACAAAAGATCTTCAAATTGGCTTCCGATTCCGTTGCAGTTCCACTGCAGTACTTCTGTTATTAGTGATTCATCGTGTAGGTTATATTTATTTGGGGTCATTTGGCAATGATGTGGGGAAAATTACTTTATGAGGATTCACAATCAGGTCCGGGAGCACTGTGCGTGTATTTTCATGTGAATTACCTTGGCTATCTTTATAGTTCCTTGTGTTAGGTCTCGTTGTGCTATTAGCACATATCTCTGCATCGTGTTGATCTGGTCTATTCTTTTTTCTTGTTGGGGATTGCTCGGTTGAATTTTGTTTTGGAACTTGTTCTCGAATGTGCCTATGTTTCTGAGATTCCTTTTTCTGCTTTTGTGAGCACTCTGTTTCAACTTGCTTCAACAGCGATTCGTATTCTTGCTCGGCCCGTTTCCGAGCTGCTTTCTCTTCAGTGTAAAGCTTGTAACATTTCTCAAATTTTAGTTCCAGAGCATGAAATTTTTCGTGGATTTTTTTGTTTCGTCCTCCCTTATCTTTTCTCTTTTAATGCTGTCTTCTAGTGTATCTGCCAGGTTTTTGATTCGATCATCTCGCATTTTGATGTCTTGCTGGTGTTTTTCTTCTAGGCTTTTCGTTATGGCTTCAACAAAGTTCTGTTTTTTATTGTCAATGACAATTTTCCGTGCTTCTTCGAACGAAATTTTCCGAACTTTGATTATGTTCGTTTCGTCGATCCATTGAGGGCATTTATTGCTTGTTGAGCAATGGTCGCTCGTGTTGCAGTTGACACATTTTTCTGTTTTTTCGCAATTGTTGTCGTGGTATGCCTCGCCGCACCTGAAACAGATTTGTTCGGCGGTACATGAAACGGCAATGTGACCGAATTTCAAGCACTTAAAACATCTTCGCGGTCGGGGATAATACGGCCTCGTAGGAACATTCATATACGCAATTTTGATACTTTCCGGCTCATTGGGACTGTTGATTGTCAACAATAGCGCGGCGGTTTTTCTCAAATCTCCGTTAACTTTTTTCATAAGCCGACGTACACCAATTACTCCCTGTGATTTGAGTTCTTCTTCGATTATTGTCACCGAGCTTGGTAAGCTTCATCAAGTTTTTCGCTTGTTTCTCATTTTTTGTGTGTACAATGACCTTTCCGTCGCGGGTTTTTTTGATTTTTTCCACTTCACCACAGTAACTAGACACTGTTTTACCCTTCTTACATCCTAAGAAGGGTATAAAGATCGCTTGAAAAACCGACTTTTTATCCGAGGCTCGGAGACCGAAGTCTTATATACCAATCAACTCAGCTCGACGAACTGAGCATATGTATGTATGTGTGTGTGTGCGTGTGTGCGTGTGTGCGTATGTGTGTGCGTTACAAAAATCTCACATCAAGATCTCAGCCGTCCGTGGACCGATTTGCACGATTTTAACACTAAACGAAAGCTATGACTTTGTCATTGTACGAGTTCAATTTTTTTTGCAATCGGACATTTGGTTCCAGAGATATGTGAGAAATACGAACATGAAGTGTATTTTCAGAAAACTAACAAAATAATGTCACATAAATATCTCAGCCGTCTGTAAACCAATTTGCATGATTTTATCTTGGAACGAAAGCTATGACTTTGCCATTGAACCCATCGTATTTTGTTTTTGCAATTAGACATTGGGTTCCGGAGATATCTCTGAAATACGAACATAAAGCATTAGACGTATCAACTTCACACATTGGTAAAATATGTCCCATCAAGATCTCAGTCGTCCTTAGACCGATTTGTGCGATTTTATCTTTAAACGAAAGCTATGTTTTTGTCATTGGACCCATTTTTTTTTTTTCTGCAATCGGAAATTCGTTTTCAGAGATATCTGTGAAATACGAATATGAGACATATTTTCAGACTACTAATGAAAAATTGTCACACCAATATCTCAGCCGTCTATGACCCGATTTGAACTCTTTTGGGCTTAAACAGAAGCTGTAATATTGCCATTTAAGGCGGCAAATCAAATCTGCAGTCTTTTTGTATTTTTTCAAAATTGTTAAATTTCCAGAAATATCCTTTTTTTATTTTGAAATCGATAAAAGCATGATAATATCAGTTATTTTATATTCAATTGAAGGTCATATGCATAGAAATTGAAATATGCACTGGGCACACACAACCATTCAAAAGTGTAAGAAGGGTTGCGTTCACTGTAGGTGGATTAAGTCGGGTTTTTTTCAATTAAGAATGCGGAAACCTTTTCCAGGTTTTTCGATTCTGATGCACTTGCTATCACTAGAAATTTCCCATTTGTCGGAGGTTGGTGCCCCCCCAACGAGGGGAAGCTGTTTATGCCGCCTGTCGGCGGCATTTTCTTAGTTTTCACCAGTTCAAGTATAATATTTTGATAAACTTCTTCTTAGTATCGTAAATTTGACACAATTGAACGCACTTGTTTTGTGTAGATTTTTGCTGAATGGATACGGTTACGGTTTGTGTCACTGCACTTGAAATACGAAACCGATTGCAATAATTGAACAGCGATTCGCGAAAACGTCTTACCTCGGCAGGTGATCGAACGGTTCTGTGTAAATAGGTACTACGATTTGGTCCAACTAACTGGGTACATGGATTCATTCCACAACCAGTTGTATGTTTTCAGCAAGAGGTTCTTATATTCTACTGGCAAATGGGTGATCATGGCATAGTGTATGTTGTCGGGACCAGGAGATGACCCTTTTAATCCTTCCATTGCCTCTGCTAGTTCGTTTTTGGAGAATGGTGCGTTGTATACTCTGCTGTATCCTCATTTCTTATTTCGAGAGGTGTTTGCTCGATCCTGTTCTTCAATGGTATAAAGTTTTGATTGTACTCTTTATCGCTTGATATTTTTCCAAAGTGGTCGGCTAGGCTGTTTGCTATTTCAATGTTTGTGTTCATGCGTTGGCCGTTAAAGTTGATTTCTCTGATAGCTGATGGTTGGTATTTTCCCTGAATTTTCCTAAAATTGCTCCACATCTTTTTGGCAGGAGTATGAACGTTGAATTTGCTGACGAATTCTTTCCAGGAGCTAGTTTTTGCTTCTGTGATGATTTTTTGTGCTCTGTCATTGGCGTCTTGATATTCGTATATTAGTTGTGGGCTTGGAGGTTTTTTCTTGTTATTTTTAAGTTTACGTAGAGCTTTTCTTCTAGTTTTTACAGCTGTGGCTACTTCTTTGCTCCACCATGGCACACGTTTTTCAGCAGTTGTTGGTTTAGTTTTTGGAATTGATTGTTCTGCAGCTATTATTATTTGTTTAGTTATTTCTTCTAATTGATCGATGACATCATTTTTCGTCTCAATGTTAATGTTATTTTGGAATTTTTCCCAATCCGCATCTTCTATTTTCCATCTTGGAATACGATCACTTGCTGGCGATTTTGACGGTGTCGACATAATTAGTGGAATATGATCACTTCCGTGTGAATCCTCACAGGCGGTAAGTTCCAATATTCCCGCTAGTTGATTAGAGCAGAGGCAAATGTCGATGCAAGATCCGATTCCTGTGCCGCTGTTTATGTAGGTTTTCTCACCGTTGTTCAGAACTACCAGGTTCTTTTCGTTTATTATTGATTCTATTGTTGTACCTCTAGTGCTGATATTTTTCAATCCCCATAAGGGATGATGGGCATTTATGTCGCCTACCAGGATGAAAGGTTCAGGAATTTGTTCTATTAAAGCCATAATATCCTCTTTTGTGATCTGTTCCCCCGGAGGGAGGTATACGTTTAGTAAGTTTGCGTTCAGTGGTGCTCCGATGTTAACTGCAATTGCTTCTAGATCTGTATCAATATCAATGATTTGACTATCGATGTCGTTTTTTTACTGCGATTATTACACCGCCTGCTGCTCTTGCTCCATTTGTTCTTGGACGATGGTATGTTGAATATCCTCTGATTTCTGATTGGTTGTCATTTTGGCACATAGTTTCTTGAAGGCAAATAGCTATTGTATTGTAAGTGCTTGCAAGGATGTTGAGGTCAGGCCTTCTTCCTCTTAAGCCTCTTACATTCCATGAAATTATATGGTGTTCACTGCTGATTGTACTTGAGTGGTCTTGTGTTGTTTGTGCTATTTTGTAATGCTTTTTGGTTTTGCTATTATTTTCTAGGATTTCATTTTCTCGTTTCCGTCATTTGAGTTATTTTCTGGGTCTGTGGAAATATATCCTACTTCTTCGGTAACTGCTTTCATTTTGTTTCCATTTTTCCTTGGAGGTGAACTTGGCTGCTTCTCTTGACTTCTTGTGTGCTTAGTTGGATTCTTCTGTCCGCTATGGGAGGGTGCATACAAATTTAATGTTGCTTGTAGTTTACTGTTGTTTTTTTTCAGACTTTCAAGTTCGTTCTCGGCTGCTTTTCTTCTTGTTTTCTCCTTTTTGTAGACTGATACCAGATGTTCGAATTTATGGATCAGTGCTTTGTATTTTTCCTCCATGGATTCCATCTTTTTCTCGTTTTCATTTGTGACTTTTTTGATTTCTTCTTTGTATTCCTTCAACTTCACTTCGAACTGATTTTTGATGTCAACTCTAATCTTTTCTTCAAGGGTTTTCTTTTCTTCGTTTAGTTGTTTCACTTGGTCGGCGTAAGTATTCGAGCTTTGATCTTCTATCATTTTTCTGGCTTCCCAGAAAGACAAGTTTTTATCCACTTTGATTTTTATTATTTCCTTTTCTCTTTTTAAGACGGGGCATCCATTAAAGAACGCTCCGTGCTCGTTTCCACAATTTATACACTTTTCTCGGTTTTCACATTCTTCATGATACTTATTTCCACATTTCCCGCACTTTTTCTCACTAACAGTTTCTTCCAATGTGGCCAAACTTTAGGCACTTAAAGCAACGCATCGGATTTGGATACCATGGTCTTGTTTCCAGCACAGTGTATCCAATTTTAACTTCTCTGGGGGGTGTTTTTCCTTTAAGCGTAAGTACGAAAACTCCCATCGGAGTTTTAACATTGTCGCGCATTTTCATCAATTGTTTGACTTCCGTAACTCTTTGGGACGATAGGTTTTCCAGAAGCTCGTCGTCACTCACTTCCTTCAAGTCTCGGCAGACTATCACTACTTTGCTCGAATTTAAAGTTTTGTGCTCGTACACTATGACGGTAATTTCGTCACACAATTTTTCAATTTTAGTCAGGTTTTTTGCCTGGTGTTCGTTCCTCACCGTCACTAGGATTTTTCTATCCTTACTTTTCTTGGCACTGGTTCCGTTTCCATGGTAACTTTTGATTGTTTTTTCCACAAGTATCGGGGACACTCCATGGAAATGTTTGTCCTCTTCAGTCCTATCCATCACCATTATCATTTCTCTGGGGTTTCCCCCAGTCGGGGGAAATTGGATACACTCATCCCGCAAGTTGGTGTCGCCTGTGGCGCAGGGTTTATTCAAGTTCAGAGCCCGATGTATGTTGTTTACGCTTCGGTCGACGGCACTAGTAATTGTTGTTTCGACACTTTCACGGTCTCGGTAATTGGTTTAATTAATTGCCAGTAAGCGTCTATACTCGACCGGGGCAGAACTCGGACTGTTCCAGGATTTTGAATCGGTAGCGAACCTAACGGTGGAAGTCAAGCTTTACTACACAACGCGCATACGACTGAGCAACATCGCATGCTTTGCTGTCTCTTTCTTTCGCCTTGGATATACAGGAGTGCCATTTGTTGAGGGTTGATAAACAAAGAGCCTACTTTGAAATTTGCAGTTTGTTCTATGATACCTATCTGTTTTGTGCCAATAGTCCAACCAAACAAGAGTTATTTAGTCCAACCGAACAAGGGTTGATTAGTAAAGCTAGAAGTGTGTGATTTCCAGTGAAAAACCGATGTAAGCATGAATTTTCTTGCCATATTGAAAGTGATTGTGTGCTCATCCATCCGCCACAGCACCAACAACGGTGGTCGGTTTTAGTCGGAGTCCACGTGAGACTCTTCAGCGGTTCCCAACCAGCGACGTGGAACTTGGCTTGGCTGAGAAAGAAGATAAGTGAAGAAAATGTGTTCACGCTACTGACATTTTTGTAACTGCGCGTGTGTTGAAGTTAGTGTTAAGCAGAATTAGCTCACAATTTACGGCCGTTTAGGAATTAAATTGTAATGGACTTGCTAGTGAGCAATAGATTGTGTTAACGTATTTGATTGGTTTTTTTTATTCAATAAAATCGTAATGAATTTTAGTCGCGTCGCTGAGTTATGATTGGCTGCCATGATTTTTCTGTGCGTTCCCACGACTTGCCACAGAGCTTGAACCGGGCAAACTTTTGTAACTTAAAGTTTTGCATCAAGCATTAGCTTGATTGGCGCTTAAGTAAAACTTTGAACAACGGAGTAATCTGTATTCGCGGCTCGTCTTGTTGATTGGAAATTCATTGGTGGTCTACCAGGTTACATAACATAAAAATAACATTTTTTGCTGTGATATCAGGTTTTGTTATTTCTATGTCGTTCACGAGTGTAACATAAAATAGCTTCGCAAGAACAAATTGTCTTATGTAAGCAACATTTGTTATTTAGGGTGGGTGTACCAATTGTCGCCATACATAAGAACAACTATTTTTTAAAAAATAAGTAAGAAGCATGTGGGTGGACTTTATATATCAAGCAAAAGGGTTTTACTTCCTGCTCCTTAGAACAGCTGTGAAAATTACAATAAAATTTGTTTTTACCCTAAAAAAAGGTTAATCCATAATAGGAACGCATGCACCAGCTGTGGCACTATTCTTAATTTTGGTTCCTAAATTTGGCAAATCCCATTGTTTTCTTATGGGATTGGCCAAATTGGGACCACTAGTGCGATAACTGGTACAAAGAACGTCAAAAATTAAGCAAAATATTTTTTTACAATTATGCTTTGCTTGTTTTGGAGGAGATCAAAGGTGTTGAATATACGATATCGATATGAACTGATATGATTGACCATTTGGCATATAAAGCACTAGTGCGACAACTGGTGCTATAGCCACGACTGGTACATCTAGCCTATATGTTATTGTAGGGAAGAGCAGAACATCATAAAAGAACGAATTTTCCAATCATGACAAATTTGTTTTTATTTATTTACTAGCTTTATGTACCCGGCCTTGCTCGGAATTGCCAGTTTGATTCGCAGTTTTTTTTCACAATCGGAAAATGAATAAACCAATTGGTCAACAGGATAATTGCGTTTTCTTATCGATACTTCATCATTTGATCAGAAGAAGGCAGATTTCATTTGAAAACATTGGCTGATTTTGAAGAAGGGAGCAAACCCATAATCGCCATATTCCGGGCAAACGTTTATTTCTAAAGAAGGAAAAACATCCACCGATGCCTTATTCCGGGCAAACGCCTATTTTAAAAGAAGGGATCACATTCACCATCCAGAAGGACACACATCAATAATTGCTCTTCTCTGGGCAAACCATGATTTCGATAAATGGTTAAATTGATCGATAACTAAACAATACAATAATGGGTTCAGAAGTTAGGCTGGAGCATACACACAAACATACAAACATTGAGTTTTCTATATCTCGGTACTTATTCAAAAGGACGTATGTGATTTTGTAAACAAAGATGCATACGTCGATTTGTCAAATATGATGGCACTCCTACGCAAACCAACACAACGAACATGTAGCCGAAACCACCCCTACCTGTAGGTGGCGATGGTTTGCGTGGGAGTGCTATCAGATTGCAGAAATCAACGTTTAAATTTTTGTTTACAAAATCACATACGTCACATACGTTGAATAAGTATCCGAGATATATAGATAGCTAATAGCTATATGTATCCGGCTTTGCTAGGGACTGAAAAGTAAATTATTCAATTAAAATGTCCAATGCTGTAGCACAAAACCCACAGAGGTAGATCTACTTCTTCTTCTTCTTCTTATTGGCATTACATCCCCACACTGGGACAGAGCCGCCTCGCAGCTTAGTGTTCATTAAGCACTTCCACAGTTATTAACTGCGAGGTTTCTAAGCCAGGTTACCATTTTTGCATTCGTATATCATGAGGCTAGCACGATGATACTTTTATGCCCAGGGAGGTCGAGATAATTTCCAATCCGAAAATTGCCTAGACCGGCACCGGGAATCGAACCCAGCCACCCTCAGCATGGTCTTGCTTTGTAGCCGCGCGTCTTACCGCACGGCTAAGGAGGCCACCTAAGAGGTAGATCTACCGCTCATAGAATTGTTCCTTTGTATCAATCTATTTTTATATATTTGTTTGGCCCTTCTACCTTTTCAATAAACATCTTCCAAAAATAGAGAATAAGTGTACCAAATCTGGTTGTAATTTATCCTGGGAGTTACACTGAATTGCTCATTTTTTAAAGACAATCCCTTCCCCCATAACTTCCCTTTTTCCCCAATGACCCTCCCACCTCCTTTGTTATCTTCTCCTTGGGATAGAAAATGTGTACACCAAATTTGGTTGAAATCGGTCCTGGGAGTTAGGTGTTACACTGAATTGCTCTTTTCTAAATACAACCTTCCCCTTACCCTCCCTTTTTCCCAATGATCATCCTTTGTTATTTTCTCCTTAGGATAGAGAATGTGTACCAAATTTGGATGAAATCGGTCCAGGGGTTCAAACGATACACTGAATTGCTTGTTTTCTGAACAATACCCTCCCCAGACCCCTCCCTCTTTCCCAAATTACACTTCCATATGATCGACTACTCTTAGTGAATATGTGTACAAAATTTGGTTGATATGGGTACTGGGGTTGGGAGTTACACTGAATTGCTCGTTTTATAAAGACAACCCTTCCCCATACCCTCCCTTTTTTAACATGACCGCCCCCCCCCCATTTTTCTCTTTTCTTTCGGGTAGAGAATTAGGGTATCAAATTTGGTTGAAAACGGGGCAGGGGTTCAGAATTTACTCTGAATTACCCGTTTTCTGAACAATACCCCTCCCTCCAGACCCCTCCCCCCTTTCGAAGATTACACTCTCATATGATTGTCTCCTTATATTGAATATGTGTACAAAATTTGGTTGAAATCGGTTCTAGGAGATGCAAGTTACACATAACTTTTCGTTTTCTAAACAAAACCCCTCCCCCTTTTCTAAATGACCCTCCCACCCCCTTTGTCAACTTCCCCTGAGGATAGAGAACGTGTGTACCAAATTTGGTTGAATTCGGCCAAGTGGTTCAGAAGTAGTTAGCGAACATACATACATAGATTGATTTTTATATATATAGATCATTTGGAACTTCAGCATATAAATAATAAATGATTATGATATTTTCATTTTTGAAAATATTATGCTATTGGTTTGTTATTATAATAGCAAAATCAAAATGAGTTATTTCTGAGCTATTTGCTAGAACAATGTCTTTTATTATTTTTGCTATTCAGTTATTCATGTAGGTATTAAGGCTCAAATTACCGTCATCCAGTCATTGACGAGACAGACAGCCACGTGCTCGTACCACCCACCGAGGAGAAAAAGCAGCCTCAGCTGGATGGGGGAAGTATTTTTGTTTCAAAACTACATCATCCAATAGCGAAGACATAATTATATCCGGTGGATGCTTCAGTTCGAGGCCGCATCTCTCCATCCTCGGATACGCCCCACGCTCGCCAAGTCGTTTTGTACCTGGTCTTGCCCATCTCGCTCGCTGCGCTCCACGTCGTCTCGTACCTGCCGGATGGGAAGCGAACACCATCTTGGCAGGGTTGTTGTCCGGCATTCTTGCAACATGCCCTGTCCATCGTACCCTTCCGGCTTAAGCTACCTTCTGGATACTGGGTTCGCCGTAGAGCTGGGCGAGCTCATGGTTCATTCTTCGCCGCCACACACCGTCTTCTTGCACACCGCCAAAGATGATCCTAAGCACCCGTCTCTCGAATACTCCGAGTGCTTGCAAGTCCTCCTCGAGCATTGTCCATGTTTCATGTCCGTAGAGGACAACCGGTCTTATTAGCGTCTTGTACATGACACATTTGGTGCGGTGGCGAATCTTTTTTGACCGCAGTTTCTTCTGGAGCCCGTAGTAGGCCCGACTTCCACAGATGATGCGCCTTCGTATTTCACGACTAACATTGTTATCAGCCGTTAGCAAGGATCCGAGGCAGACGAATTCCTCGATCACCTCGAAGGTTTTTTTTATCAGTAGGGTGGGAATCTGCATCCAGACACCGGTGGGCTACCGGCGAACGGGGTTTAGCTATTGCCGACCCGCTAAAACCACCCTGTTCACAGACCCTGAGTCTCCCCGGAACAGTCTTTTCGGCATTACTTCTGGGAGGGGTCCGTGCTACTACGCACGCCCACATACTAGCTACCCACTAGCTTCAAATCACAACTAGCTACCCACTAGTTCCACTACTACTTAACCAACTACCCGCTGGTACCTCACCCTCGAGACTAGCTACCCACTAGTCGGCGCTATCCGACTGCTGCTCGGCGCGCCAATTGCGCTGCAAAATGCTGGAAATCTGAGTGGTAGCGGCCGAGACCGCGTTCCACTTATCAACCTCTTGACACATCCTCTGGATAAGATTATCCGGAGTAGTGTCCCTCCCGCACACCTCTAGCATTCCGCTCCTAACATCGACGAAACGAGGCACGTGCTCGGCAGTTACGTCGACCCCTGGGCATTCCGGGCAGACGGGAGAGTCCGTATGCCCAAACCTATGTAGGTACCACCTTAAGCAGCCATGGCCTGACAGGAACTGTGTCAGATGAAAGTGAACTTCCCCATGCCTCCTATTAACCCATCTTGATACGCTAGGCGTCAGCCGATGGGTCCACCTACCCTTAGAAGAGTTATCCCAGTCCCGTTGCCACTTGATAGTCGAAGTGACTCTAATGGCTTTACGGGCTCCTCTGGTTCCGCGCATGTCGAAACTCTCCTCGTCTTCCCGTATGACTAGTCCAATGGGTAACATACACGCAATCACACAAGCGGCATCCCGTGATACCGTGCGGTAGGCACTTATCACTCTGAGACACGCTAGCCTGTGTACACTCTCCAGCTTCTGCAGGTTACGTTCGACGCTAAGCGCCGAGGCCCAAGCTGGACCGTCGTATCTGAGGATAGATACTGCAACCCCAGCTAATAACCTGCGTCTGCTGGAGCGCACTCCCGAGCTATTGGACATCATCCTGGATAATTCCGCAATAGCTGTCGAAGCTCTCCTGCAGGCGTAATCTACGTGACTGCCGAAGTTCAGTCTATCGTCGATCAGCACCCCGAGGAGCTTCACCTTCCGCTTGGAAATGATCTCACAGTCGCCCACGCGAACCACTGCCTCTTGTACCGACTTACGGTTGTTAACAACAACCCACTCTGTTTTGTGATGAGCTAGCCCCAGCTGCCTTGAGCTCATCCATTCCTCTACTATAGCGATCGCGTGGGCCGCCGTAAGTTCCACTTCCTCAGTCGACTCTCCGTAAACCTCCAGCGTTATGTCGTCGGCGAAGCCAACGATCTTAACACCTGGGGGGAACTTAAGTCTTAAAACACTATCGTACATAGTGTTCCATAGCACCGGGCCCAGGATAGATCCCTGAGGGACTCCTGCGGTGATAGAAGCACTACCCTCCCCTTCATCGGTCTCGTATAAGAGTACGCGATTCTGGAAATAGCTTTCCAAAATGTTGTACAGGCCCACCGGAATGCCCAACCGGAGTAACGAGAGCGCGATGGCATCCCAGCTTGCGCTGTTGAATGCGTTCTTAACGTCGAGCGTCACTATCGCACAGAATCGAGTTCCCCTCCGCATGCGTTATATCGCTAGTTCCGCGGTTTTCGCAACCGAGTTGATAGCATCCACCGTGGACCTACCCTTACGAAACCCAAACTGATTGCTTGACAGGCCGTTCGTACCTTCGGTGTACGGGGTAAGCCTGTTGACAGGCCTGGTAGCGATGAATGCCATTCAAAATAGTGACTTAGTGACCAACAATGACTAAAAAAGTGACCAAATAGTGACTTTTAGTTTCAGGAAAAGTAACCAAATAGTGACTTTTGTATAAAGTTTATAACCAGATGGTGAGCAACAAGTTGCATTAGCATTGTTACGGTGTAATTCGTAGACTAAAAACTATGTAGCGATACTCATATTTATCCTTAATCCATATCTAGAATGCTATCAGAAATCAAGAAAAGTCATTTTTTAAAGCACGTCGTTGGATATTGGAGAAGGTATTCGTTGGTTAAGCCAGAAGCTTGCAGTTTGACCATGATAGGTCATATTTAGTCACACCAAAAAAAGCCGTCACGGAAACAGGTAGTGAGTTACAAGTTTATAATTTCAGCAACGATTTTGAAGCAATTACAGCATTGTGGTAATAATGTTTGCTAAGACATCAAAACAGTCTTTGCTTAGGTAGGTCGGCCAATCATTTCGATTGTTTTTTATGGGTGTTTGTATGAACCTCGTGTGAAAAGTAACTCGGTCTCTGTAAGAATTCTTAATGGGAAGTTAATTTAATGCAACTTCAACTGCTTGAAACTCACAAAGTTGCGGATAGTTGCAGTTGCAATGCACATGATTTCATAGGGTACACCAAAAACAACGATTGTGTTGATGTTTTAGGGTAAAACTCGTTGGAACTTTTTTCTGAGCTCCAAATTACTTTAAGTTTAAGAATGTTTATCGATTTATATTTCAACGAATTTAACATTTCTGTTTCTCGCATACAAGGTCTAACATAACTATTTTTTTGTTTGCAGTACAATATTTTGTGCTGTATATTAGATATTTGATTTACGAGTTGTGGCTTCGTGCAGTAAAAAATCCGTAGGAACGTTTTTATGGACCTTGTTATTTGAGGGAAATTTCTGATTGACATAAGTTTTCAAGCATATCGTGACACATGTGACTGTTCTCTATGCTTCCAAAATACGTTCATAAAACAGGGACTATATACAAATACTTTTATGTGCAGAATATGCTAGAATACGAATTTTCAAAATTTAATTTTTGTCTATGAGTCAACGGCACTGTACGACCTTTTGTACTTGGTCCGCAACTCGATTTTGCAAAACCTGTTTTTTACTTACGATCAAAACACTGTCTAGCCTGGCCTGTGCCAGAATTACTTTTGACAACCATCATAAACAATTTTAAAGTACTTTAAGACATATTATCGCTCATTATTTTCCCTGACATAGAGAAACCTCACTCGACATTGTCATGTGATGCAACTAAAACTGTGTTCACTATCTTAGTTACAGGAATAATTTTTTGTTTATCTGAAGCAGTTTTTTAATTTGAAAAAATGGGTTCTACCCTACTCAATTCTGTACTCTGTACTCTAGGTCTGAAATTCGTATTTTAACAAATTCCATTCGTGAAGAGCAAGACCATAGTTTATCTGAATCGAAAGTAACCTGGCGATTCTCACAATACACCCCCGGAAATCATTATAAAGCCTTCGCTGATTTTCATACAAAATGGTCACGTTTGTGGATCAAAGTCTTGATTTCTAGCGATTCAATTGAGGACATGTTTGGCTTCCCAGCCTAAAATAACCTAAATTTTTAATTATTGACTGTTTTATATATGTATGTTTATTGAAAAGGCACGTTCTATAAAGTATTTAGTTGTAAAATATAGTTGAAAATCATTATAAAGCCACTCAACTTGTAAGGAGTTTCATATAGAAGAGGTGGCTTTATAATTATTTCCAAATAAAACGTGCCTAACATGCATACAAAAAACAATCATAATTTGGGATGCCAAAAATGTCCTCAAACTGATCGCTAGAACTCGAGATAGTGATCCTCAAACATGACCATTTTGTATGAAAATCACCGAATGCTTCATAATTATTCCCTACGGTGTACACTTAGCGCTTTCAGCATAATACTTCAAATTTCTACATTGCTACCAGATTTACATTTGATTCGGTTGATAGTAAAATTAGATACAAATAATTTTTATTTTGATATTTTTCCAATAGGCGGTGCAAAAATAGTGACTTTAGTGACTTCTGGATGCAAATAGTGACTTTTTAGTGACTAGCCTCAAAATAGTGACCAAGTCACTAAAAAGTGACTCGCTACCAGGCCTGTGTTGAGGATAATCCTCTCAAGCAACTTCCCTGTGGTATCCAGTAGGCAGATTGGTCTGTACGCCGATGGGTCACCTGGTGGTTTCCCGGGCTTCGGCAACAGCACCAGCTTCTGTCTCTTCCACCTATCGGGGAAACTGCGCTCGTCCAGGCATCTCTGCATGGCTGTCCTGAACATGTCCGGGTTAGCCATGATCGCTGCCTTCAGAGCGAGGTTTGGAACTCCGTCGGGCCCCGGAGCTTTATTCGTGTCAAGGGTTCGGGCCACCGCAAGCAACTCTTCGTTCGTCACCGCTGCCACTTCAGCCACTTCAGCACTCGCGTTCTGCGGTGCTGGGGGTGGCCAAGGGCTTGTGGCATGGGACGGGAAGTGAACCTCGATAATGCGATTCAACCTTTCCGGCGACCGTTTGGGAGGCGCCAGCCCCCCTCTGGTCTTCGACATTACTATCCTGTAGGCATCGCCCCAAGGATCACCTCGAAGGTATCCCCGTCTATCGTAACACTGCTTTCCAGGCGGGCCCTGTCGCGCTCGGTTCCGCCCACAAGCATGTACTTTGTCTTTGACGCATTCACCACCAGTCCAACTTTTGTTGCTTCACGTTTCAGGCGTGTACAGTTCTACCATCTTTTTAAATGTCTGGCCGACAATGTCCATGTCATCCGCGAAACAAATAAATTGACTGGATCTGTTGAAAATCGTACCCCGGCTGTTACACCCGGCTCTCCGCATGACACCTTCTAGCGCAATGTTGAACAACAGACACGAAAGTCCATCACCTTGTTTTAGTCCCTGGCGCGATTCGAACGAACTGGATTGTTCGCCCGAAATCTTCACACAGTTTTGCACACCATCCACCGTTGCTTTGATCAGCTTCCCAGGGAAGCTGTTCTCGTCCATAATTTTCCATAGCTCTACGCGGTCTATACTGTCGTATGCCGCCTTGAAATCAACGAACAGATGGTGCGTTGGGACCTGGTATTCACGGCATTTTTGAAGGATTTGCCGTACAGTAAAGATCTAGTCCGTTGTCGAGCGGCCGTCAACGAAGCCGGATTGATAACTTCCCACGAACTCATTCACTAATGGTGACAGACGACGGAAGATGATCTGGGATATCACTTTGTAGGCGGCATTAAGGATGGTGATCGCTCGAAAGTTCTCACACTCCAGCTTGTCGCCTTTCTTGTAGATGGGGCATATAACCCCTTCCTTCCACTCCTCCGGTAGCTGTTCAGTTTCCCAGATTCTGACTATCAATTTGTGCAGGCAAGTGCCTAGCTTTTCCGGGCCCATCTTGATGAGCTCAGCTCTGATACCATCCTTACCAGCTGCTTTATTGGTCTTTAGCTGTTGGATGGCATCGTTAATCTCCCTCAAGGTGGGGGCTGGCGCTGGTTGGCTTCCATCGTCCGCTGAACTGAAGTAGTCACCTCCTCCGCTGCCTTGACTTTCACTGCCTACTCTCAGCGCCATTCAAATGTTCCTCGTAGTGCTGCTTCCACTTTTCGATCACCACACGTTCGTCCGTCAATATGCTCCCATCCTTATCCCGGCACATTTCGGCTCGCGACACGAACCCTTTGCGAGATGCGTTGAACTTCTGGTAGAACTTGCGTGTTTCTTGAGAACGGCACAGCTGTTCCATCTCCTCGCACTCCGCTTCTTCCAGGCGGCGTTTCTTCTCCTGAAAAAGGCGGGTCTGCTGTCTCCGCTTCCGTCTATAACGTTCCACGTTCTGCCGGGTACCTTGCTGCATCGCGACTGCCCGCGGTGCGTCCTTCTCCTCCATAATCTGTCTGCAATCTTCGTCGAACCAATCGTTCCGTCGACTTCGTCCCACATACCCGACGTTGTTCTCCGCTGCGTCGTTAATGGCTGCTTTAACTGTATTCCAGCAGTCCTCAAGAGGGGCCCCATCGAGCTCCCGGCAACGCTGCCTTGAGATACTGCGCGTATGCAGTGGCGACATCAGGTTGCTTCAGTCGTTCTAGGTCGTACCGCGGCGGTCGTCGGTACTGAACATTGTTGATGACGGATAGTTTTGGGCGCAGTTTATCTATCGCCAGATAGTGGTCAGTGTCGATGTTAGCGCCACGATATGTCCTGACGACGATTATGTCGGAGATGTGCCGTCCATCAATCAGAACGTGGTCGATTTGAACACTCACTTAAGCTAATTGAGCAAAAAGTGGTCATGTGACTACTGTTCTAATGTTGGCTTTCCATTACAGCACCCATATGAATGTTTTAATGTATTTTATGCAACCCATTTGGGTTGCATAATGTTCACTACACGCAAAACTGAAAGTATGCTCTTTTGTGGAGAAGTATGCACTTTTGCGGGAGAATGGGACTACCCACAAAAGAAGTAAAATTTGATGCATAAAAAGCATAAGTTTTACACATTTTTCCTGTTTTTATGAACTTTTAAATCATTTGTGAATCAAATATAGTCATAATTGTGCATAATATTTATTTCTTTTTGTGTGTAGTCCCATTCTCCCACGAAAGAGCGTACTTTGAAGTCATATTTGAATACTTTATATTCAAAAGAGCATACTTTAAAATCTTTTGTCTGTAAACTTTTTTAGCATTGTAAAGCACACCCATTTCATTGGTATGGAAAAGTAGGCCGTTTTATCACTCATGCACGAACTGTAAAATCAAGTATTATGATCCGTAATTGCAAAAATATATTGGAAGTACCACTTCCTTCGGTGGAGTTTGAATCCACGACCGCAGTATGTCAGACAGGATCTCGTTATCTTCTTCTTCTTCTTAAATGGCTCTACATTCCAACTGGAATTTGGCCAGCTTTTCAATTTAGTATTCTATTAGCATTTCCTCAGTTATTAATTGAAAGCTTTTCTATGCCCGCCATTGCATGAGTATGTATCTTGTGTGGCAAGTACAATGGATACACTATGCCCAGGGTGTCGAGAAAGTTTCCAAACCGAAAACATCCTAGACCGGACCGAGAATCGAACTCGCCATCTCCGGATTGGCAATCCTACGCCTTTGCTCGCAAGGCTACTGGAGACCCTACTGATCTGCTACTTATCTGAACAGGCTAAATTAGTATTCGGGGTAATGTCATAGAATTTAAAAACATATTTTTTGAACATGCAGCTGCGTTCTACTTATTTATGATATTAGAGTGCACATGTTAGAGGTATATCGGAAAATAACATAAAAAGCCAACAGAGTGAAGAAAGTTAATTTTGCAATATAATTGTGAGTCCAATTTTGTTACATAGCTAGAATGTACGAAAACATAATCAGATAAAGTCAAAGAATATTAGCTTGCGAAAACATGAATTAGAAATATTGAGCACAGCCATAGGAGAAGCGTATCAAATAGAGAGTCCATAGCAATCGGATATCTTTCCATTACCAACAAAGATACTCTTCTAGTGGGGCCAACTGTAGCCGATGAATAAAGAACTCAACAGAATGGTAGTCTGATACTAGTTGAAAAGACTGACTTACTGCGAGAGTAAAATTCGAACAATAAGTTCTATAACTTTGCCGTCATTGCAAAAGATTCAAGAACGCGTAATTGCAGCAACTTGCACACAGACGCGCTATTTGACATGCTCGGTTGATGGAAAGATAGGCCATTTGAAACACACCACACCTACAAACACAGCAACATTCGCGCACCATTCTAGATGCATATGTATAACAGCAACAACTCATAAACTCTACATAGCTATATATTGTAAATTATGGACGCCTACTCGTTGTCTAGGTTTTATGCAGAAAAAAAAGAAGAATATGTAAAAAAGAAAATCAAAGCTACTAATAATGATCTTTGTCAAACAAAACTGTGTCACACTTCCAGAACGAAGAAATTATCCGAAAGCCCTTCTGTAAGAGTGATTTTAACCGTTGTGTGACCGGCAAAAAACACCCATAACAGGCCGGCAGGGTACCCGGGTACCCACGAAACTGAAATGCTTATATCTCTGGAAATTTACAACCGATTTCAACAATTTTGGGCTTATTCGATTCAGAATTTTCTCTTCTATAAAGATGTTACAAGGATGAACCGATCCGGTCAATTGAATTCCTGGAAAATCCATAATTCCAGGGACATGTCCTGCATAGATTATACTGATCGTGGATTTCGATAGCTAATCAGCTATACTGGAATCAAACTTCTAGAAATTTTATCAGTAGATTGATTCTTATCAATTTGGGTCCATCGGAAGTGCAGATTTTTGATTGGCCATTCCAGAACAGGTTCCTCGAGGGGTCATAAGTGGCCATGAACATTGTTCAATGGAACATCAACGATATGGGTATCAAACTTCATGAAATTAACTTTGGCGTATGTCCTTAATAATCCTAGGCTCACCAGAGTTGACTCAGGAGTGGCCATTCTGGAATAGGTTCCCCGGGAGCCGGGGTTGGCCAAAATTATTTCTCATTGGAACCCCAACAATATGGGGGCTCATTGTTTTAAATCAATTTATCTAGCAATGTGAGTGCTAAATAAATGCAAGGACCACTCATTGACGCCGGTTGACCAGCAGGAGACCCACCATAAGATTCCGGACACTCGGAGATATGATCGATTCCAGAAATTCTTCTAAACAGATGTTACTTTTCATAAACCGTTTGTTATAACATTGTCACATCAAAACCAATACATGCACTACTCTTCGATCCTAGGTGGCCTCTATTTGATACTACGAAAGTTTGTTCTAGAAATTTGCGCTTTTTCTTATAGACAATCCGTTGTAAAGTAATGTCCAGGGCCATTAATTGACTCCAGTTGGACACTAAGTTATCCTTGGGAAGCTTCGAATCATCCGGAGCAGTGGTTAATTCTTGAAATTCGTCATTTGTTGTGAGAGCAAAATTAATGCAAGGGCTACCTGGTGGTCCCCAAATGGTGCTCCAGAAGTGCAGAGGCATCCAGAGCAGTGGTCAATTATTGCAGTTCGTTCTAGAAACTTTCGAAAATCGTTTGTAATAGCAGTATAGTAGCAGCGTCTTTGCTCGCGCTTAGAATCATAGGGGCGTAACTGTATTGATCGATTTCTCTTCATCGATTTTATATTTGCTTCAGGTAGAGGATGCAATCATCCTTCATTACAACCATGAACCTTCGGCAAACTACCGCAATTCACTACATTGATAAAAGGAAAATATCGTCTGAGATAAATACATCAATACAATCGCTAGAACTGGAAATGGACTTCCATACCATTTCCATTTATTTTCCTATACCTTCAACTTGACTATTCTAGCCATTTCTGCTAGAATTGGAAATGAACTAAAGAGTTCGTTTCCTACATCCAATTAGAAATCCAATCCAAAAAGAAAATTAGAATTCTACATTGGATTGCATTCTAAGTCCACTGATAATCTGTGTGAAACTAAAATCGGTAACTAGATGCGCTCCCTCAGTAGATGAAGAAACTGGCTAGTCTAATCGGTTTCGTCGTTCCAGTTCAAAAATTTACCATTCTGGCCGTGAAGGCCGATGAGATGTCGACGGATGAGATGTTTATCCTGAAGATGATCCTTTATGAATTTCGGGAGTACAACTTGCAGACTCACCATCTGTCTATTGATTTCAAAGCAGCGTACGATTCAGTGAAAAGAAATTAGCTGTGGCAGCTCCTGCTGAACACGGTTCTCCGGCAAAGCTGATTACGATGATACGTGCAACGCTTGATGGCTCGAAATAAAGTAATCGGGTTGCAGACGACCGCGTTTGTGACCGACCGCGTTTGTGACCAACCGCGTTTGTGACCGTGGAGAGATTGAAGCAGAGTGATACGCTTTCAAATTTATTGTAAATATTGCACTCGAGGGGGTGATTATGAGATCTGGTGTGCAGAAGAATGGTACTATCATCACATGGTCGCATATGCTCCTGATCTTTGCGGATGACATTGAATACATTGGTAACGATCACAGGGCAGTAGTGGAGGCTTTTGTCCTAATGAAGAGGGAGCAGGCGAAGATAGGCTAAATCATCGACTCTACCAAGACGGAGTACATGGTTGCGGGTAAAGATAAAGGTAGGCCTATTGGTGTTAGTGCTGAGGTAGTGCTTGATGGGGAAGTTGTTGAAGAATTTGTTTATCACATGACATGTGACATGTGACAATGACGTTTTATGTGAAGTGAAAAGACGTATTGCTGCTGCGAATAGGGGCTTCCTCGAATATTCGAAACGAAATTTTCTCTGATTCGTAAGGATGTAAAAAGAGGTGAACCGGAAAGCTTTTGGGGTTTCGAGCGAAAAGTGCTACGTACAATACTCGATGGGAAATTAGAAAAAAATGTGTGGCGCAGACGCATAAATCACGAGCTGTATCAAGTGTATAAAGAAGAAAATATTGTGAATCGTATAAAATACGGCAAACTCCAGAGGGCCGGTCACTTAGTGCGAATGTCGGAAGAAAGAATAGCAAAAACAATATTCATCAGAGATCCGGATATATGCCAGCGACTTCGTGGTTGCTGCACGTGGTGGAATCGGACCCAGGAACCCTAAACGTTTATGAAAACTGGAGGAACATCACCCAAGATTGTCAATTATGGAGCTCTACAATACGTCAGTCAAAGATTGTTTAAAGCTTCTAGTGGAGTGTCTTCACTTGTCATAAGACGATTTCGAACTATCCCATTTTATTCCACCACTTGAAGTGAACGAACGATTTATTGAAAGTCGCAGCATTATTGGATGTATTGTGGTTATCCATTTAGTTTGCATCAATCATGCTCTCACATTTCTCAACAAGCGATTTCTAAAAACTCAAAACTTTCTAGGACGACTTCAAAATTGGCACATCTTCGAAAGTTCCGAAGCTTCCAGATGCTCACCTAACGGCCACACGGTGTCAATGAATGATCCTCAAATTGATTTTGATCGCACACAACTACAAAAAAAAAAAATCGCAGCTTTCTAGGGCGAGTTCCCGGAGGACCATTTAGCGGAGTTTTGCTCTCACATTCATAACAAACCACTGTATTCTAGGACGGTTTCCAAGAATTTGTTTTTACTATGGGTGTTCCGGACATTCAGCGCCAGATGACCAATGGTGGTCAATGCGTTGGTCATGCAATTATTTTACTCTCACAATGCTACAACAAGTAATAGTTTTTAGGATTTCCAGAATTGGCATTACGCCAATAATAGATTTATAAAAAAAATCTTTTTTTGGAAAAGATGTTTAATTTTGATACACATAGTTAAGTTTGCCATCTTAGGGTGTTTTTAAGAGATATTGCGAAAAAAGATTCGGCTGCCGGTGGGACTTGAACCCACACTATTCCATTTAGTACACGGACGTATTACCAATTATACAACAGCTGCCCTTGCGAGAAGTTGTTCCATAACCAGCTAATAACGATGGGATATCAGTCAATTCCCCGTATCTATCGAATCTGCTTTGGCAACATTTCACACCCTGTTCTCTCTACCCAACTATGTGTATCAGAATTGAACAACAGTCGGTTGCGTTTGAATCACAAACATGTGCTTCTATTTGTCGTATTGAGGCGGGTTTGCTTCTGCAACGACAATAGAGGCTCGCTTGCCACCGAGCGTCCGACCAGCAGCGGTGTGTGATACTGCAGGGTATCATCGTTTCTCTTTTTCTTGATTGATGATTTGTGAGGGAAGTCAGATTTTTTCTTTTTTTGGAAAAGATGTTTAATTTTGATACACATAGTTAAGTTTGCCGTAGAGTTTGGGTAGAGAGAACAGGGTGTGAAATGTTGCCAAAGCAGATTCGATAGATACGGGGAATTGACTGATATCCCATCGTTATTAGCTGGTTATGGAACAACTTCTCGCAAGGGCAGCTGTTGTATAATTGGTAATACGTCCGTGTACTAAATGGAATAGTGTGGGTTCAAGTCCCACCGGCAGCCGAATCTTTTTTCGCAATATCTCTTAAAAACACCCTAAGATGGCAAACTTAACTATGTGTATCAAAATTAAACATCTTTTCCAAAAAAAGAAAAAATCTGACTTCCCTCACAAGTCATCAATCAAGAAAAATAAAAAAAATCGCAACTTCAAAATATAATCTTCTACACCTGGTCATTTCTCCTGATGTTCCAGAACTTTCTAAAACCACTAAGTGGCCATCCGGGATGAATGAGTAGTCTTTGTATTGATTTTGTTCGCTCATTGCTACAACACTAAAATTCTAAAAAGTCTAAGTTTTCTAGGATAAACTTTTAGAATCGTCAACTTCTCCAGATGTTTCGGAGCTTTCAGCAGTCCACTTAGTTGCCTTCTGGTGTCAAAGGGTGGTCCTTGCAATGATTTGGCTCTCAACACACGGATTACAAAAAAAACTGCAGCTTTCTATTTTTTTATTTATATTTATTTATATTGAAAAGTATTTATGGCCACTTATCACCCTATGGGGACCTGTTCTGCAATGGAAACTATAAAGTCAGCACGTCTGGTGGAACTAAAACAATCAGAAACAACTGCTGAGGCAATTTCAAGAAGTTTGATGCCCATATTGTTGAGGTTTCATTGAAAAATGTTTATGACTATTTCTGGCCCCACTGGGAACCTGTTCCGAAATAGCCACTCAAATTTTCACACTTCTGTTGGAACCAAGATAGTGGTTCTGTGGAAGTTTCAAGAATTTTGACATCCATATTGTTGGGGATCCAATGAGAAATGTTTTTGGCCAACCTTGACCAAACACCCCCCCGTCCTCCCGCCCTGGAAACTTGTTCCAAAATGGCCACTCCGGACTCAACTTGTCAAGAGCACACGTTAGAAATAATTTCAAGAAGTTTGATACCCATATTGTTGATGTTCCCATGGCCACCTATGACCCCTCGAGGAACCTGTTCTGGAATGGCCAATTGAAGATCTGCACGTCTGATGGACCCAAATCAATAAAAATCAACCTGCTGATGAAATATCAAGAAGTTTGATACCCATATTGCTATTTACCAATCGAAATTCACGATCAGTATAATCTATGCAGGACATGTCCCTAGAAATCCGGATTTCCGGTGATCCGAGCGTCCGGCCCGGTCCAATCCTAAAACAGCATGATAAAGGACAAAATTCTGAATCGAATGAGTCCAAAATGGTTGAAAACGGTTTAAAATTGCCTAAGATATAAGCATTTTAGTTTCGTGGGTACCCGGGTACCCTGCCGGCCATTTAAAGGATAAAAAAATGTCGGAACCCCTCCCTCCACCCCTCCTTAATCAAAATTTCAGTTAACCTGTACAATCGATTTTGGCCGTCATTATTGTGGATATGACAGAGTTTCAACCTCCTACTATGAAAATTCATTTAGATATCGCGAATTGAAATCCAAAAAGGTACCCGGGTACCCAGCCGGCCACACAAGAGTTAAAAAGATTTTTGGTATTTTGCTTATCGACGAAGGGAAGATCCATTAATTACATAACACAAAAATTGACCATTCTCCCTTCTCTCGTGTATGCACCATAAAGTTGCAGGCCGGCTACTCACACTACCACACTACCGCTTGTCGCACTGATGGCTGCAGCATGCTTGTTGCGTCTGGGCAGAGCAATGCTCAGCCTTGCACTTCTTTGCTGGTAGCCCAACGTGGCTCGCGGTTGTTGCCTTTCGTTGCTCGTTGCACGTGCGTCACGCGGGTACTGATCGTTGCTCTCGTAGATGATAGATGATCTTTCTGCCGGCCGTGCTTTCTAGAGACGAGCCCTCGTTGTGTTGACTTTGTGAAGGTCACTAAACGACATTGATCGATGCTCGAATGGCTTGTGTGCAGGACTGGAAACAAAAGGTCTTTCAATTGCCTTCTGTGCGCTTGAGTTTCTTGCACCGGGTGTGATATTGAAACAGGCCGACCACTATCCTCTACGATGATTGCACCGTCTATTGTTTCACCGCGAGGCAAGAGAAGCCAAGTCATCCAGTCCGGTAGATTTTACTGGTCATATGCATGCACGGACTCCTCTGAAGATGTTAGAACTTCCGAGTTTTCTGCTAACACGTGTCTCAATCGACCTTCTGGGATCTTCTGGCTTGCGATGTTTAACTTATCCGCAATCCGGTTTTGGAGAATCGTTAATTAGGAACGATCGATTTGCACTAAATCACTTGCATGCACTCAATTATTTTATTTGTTTTTTGTTCTGAGTATATAGCCACCGCTTTCGTCTTTTTCGATCAACAATGAGCATTGTGTCTATCCTCAGTCGATGTTTTCCTTCTGATGCGGCTTTGGGGTAGTGTGTGAGAGGAAGTTCAATAACGTTGCGTTCTGGACGTGGACGATTTTTATTCCATTTCTTCTGCACTCCGAGAAAAAAAACTCCAACATTTATATCGGCATAATCTCAAATGCGTAACACCTTTTTTCAGAAAAATGTCAATTGCAGACAGATATTTCACTGATGGCTTCGGTGTTTTCAATGTAACTTCAACCACCTTCCGAAAACTTCATGAACCGTGTTCGGTTTATGTTACTGAGCTGGGAGCAATTAACTTCGCTTTGGGGATAATTTTCAATCAGCTCGTACACCATTATTTCATCTTCTCGGATAGTCTTAGTTCTATCGAGGCACTCCGGTCGATGAAACCTGTTAAGCACGCATCTTACTCACTTGCAAACATAAGAGAGCAGATGCGTGTTTTGGTCGAAAGATCATTCAAGATTACCTTTGTTTGGGTCCCTTCTCACTGCTCAATCTACGGCAATGAGAAGGGAGACTCGCTAGCAAAGGTGGGCGCACATGAAGGTAAGGTTTAAGATAGACAATTCTCCAGCAACGAGTTATTCTCATTAGTCCGTCAGAGTACTCTCCAAAGTTGGCAAAGAAATTGGACACACAACGAACTTGGACTTCATTCGCGTGATGTCGAGACTTATGTCCAATCACTATTCACTAAACGCACATTCGTACAGAATAAACCTTGTCGATAGCAACTTATGTATGTTATGATAACATCGATCACGTAGTTTGGTTCTGCTCGGGAAATGACGCCTCCAGAGAGCAATTATTGGATACCCTTGTGGCCCGAGGTAAACAACCCTTCAGGGAAGTTCGAGGTGTTTTGGGAGATCGTGATGTTGTCTATATGCAGGCCATTCTTCTTCTACTTCTTATTGGCATTACATCCCCACTGGGACAGAGCCGCCTCACAGCTTAGTGTTCATTAAGCACTTCCACAGTTATTAACTGTGAGGTTTCAAAGCCAGGTTACCATTTTTGCATCCGTATATCATGAGGCTGACACGATGATACTTTTATACCCAGGGAAGTCGAGACAATTTCTAATACGAAAATTGTCTAGACCGGCACCGGGAATCGAACCCAGCCACCATCAGTATGGTCTTGCTTTGTAGTCGCGCGTCTTACCGCACGGCTAAGGAAGGCCCCAGGTTTGTTCGGGTTTGTGAGATGATAAAAGGTCGGGTCTGGGTCGGGTACGAGTTTCAGAAATAAAGTATTTAATATTTTTTTATTCGTTTCTGGTAATTTTAAGGCTTGTTCGTTGTTTGGGCCTATACCCTTTTGGGTGTAAGGAGAAATATGAAATATCTAGTTTGAATTTTCCACCTGAAAATTAGTTCGGGTCCAGTTCGGGCTCAAGACTGCAAAAAATGTCGGGCACGGGTCGGGTTCGGGTTTGATAAGATTTTTCATTCCGGGTTCGGGTCGGGTCCGGGTTTGAAAGGAATTTCCAAATCGGTTTCGCGTCGGGTTCGGGTATACAAAATGTGAAACCCGACCATCTCTAGACGACACGCCACATCGTCCCTGACGCCAAATTCTCGGATGAGAAGCTGAAATTTCCTGATCCTAAATCCTAAACCCCGTCCATCCTTAAACTTTGTAAACTAACCTCGAGTCACCACGAGTACGCTGGCTTCTATCCCTCTCTTACTAACTGTACAATAAAATGATATTGATTGTATATATCACATGGCTCCGTAAAGTGTTATACACGACTGAGCCTACCAAATAAACGAACATGGAAAAAATAATTTGGTTGCAAGGGCGATAACAGCGGAATCTAGTCGCGTTAAAAGAATCGACTTCAAAACTATCAATCTTAAATTAACAACAAGAAAACTGATAGCCATTTAGTACAGAGGCGGCGAATGAAAAAATGTCACACTTCCAACATTTTCTATAGAAAAGTTTACCAAATGGCACATAGAATAGATTTTGTTCCTGTGGTATTCTGTGTTCTCCAAAGTTTGATCAACTGACTACATTCAGTCCTAGGAATTCAAACTTCATGCGGCGCATCTCCTTGGCAATTTATACCTATATTCATACGTAAATCAATTTCTAAGGTACAGAAAGAATAAAAGAATTTTCACAAAAAAGAGAACACGAAACATTGTTTGTTTGGCGGAACCACATTAATCAACATAAATGTATTTTATTTAATCTGAGTTCGTTCATCAATAAATATACGCACTCAACATGTATTTTCAATTTCTTGGTGTTTAGTCAGAGCGTACTAAGAAGCAGAATATATAGAGATAATTATAGCAATTCTTAAATAAAATTATAGTAGCAAACTGTGCTAGCGATTATTTCCTTAGAATAAAAAAAATCGTTCTGACTTAACAATGATCAAACTAATTCTTTATTATTGGCGATATATTTTTTATGAAGATTGATGAGATTCCGCAACCGCTGCACTTGGCACGGTGCCCCCGGATCAGAGAAACGACTGGTATGACGGCGAATGTGAGCAGTTAGTGGAAGAGAAGAATGCAGCATGGGCGAGATTGCTGCAACACCGCACGAGGGCGAACGAGGCACGATATAAACAGGCGCGGAACAGACAAAACTCGATTTTCCGGAGGAAAAAGCGCCAGCAGGAAGATCGAGACCGTGAAGAGACGGAGCAACTGTACCGCGCTAATAACACACGAAAGTTCTATGAGAAGTTAAACCGTTCACGTAAGGGCCACGTGCCACAGCCTGATATGTGTAAGGACATTAACGGGAACCTTCTTACGAACGAGCGTGAGGTGATCCGAAGGTGGCGGCAGCACTACGAAGAACACCTGAATGGCGATGTGGCAGACGAAGATGGCGGTATGGTGATGGACCTGGGAGAACGCGCGCAGGACATAATTCTACCGGCTCCGGATCTCCAGGAAATCCAGGAGGAGATTGGCCGGCTGAAGAACAACAAAGCCCCTGGGGTTGACCAACTACCAGGAGAGCTATTTAAACACGGTGGTGTGGCACTGGCTAGAGCGCTGCACTGGGTCATTACCAAGATTTGGGAGGAGGAAGTTTTGCCGCAGGAGTGGATGGAAGGTGTCGTGTGTCCCATCTACAAAAGGGCGATAAGCTGGATTGTAGCAACTACCGCGCAATCACATTGCTGAACGCCGCCTACAAGGTACTCTCCCAAATTTTATGCCGTCGACTAGCACCAACTGCAAGGGAGTTCGTGGGGCAGTACCAGGCGGGTTTTATGGGCGAACGCTCCACCACGGACCAGGTGTTCGCCATTCGCCAAGTACTGCAGAAATGTCGCGAATACAACGTGCCCACACATCATCTATTCATCGACTTCAAAGCCGCATATGATACAATCGATCGGGACCAGCTATGGCAGCTAATGCACGAACACGGTTTTCCGGATAAACTGATACGGTTGATCAAAGCGACGATGGATCGGGTGATGTGCGTAGTTCGAGTTTCAGGGGCATTCTCGAGTCCCTTCGAAACCCGCAGAGGGTACGGCAAGGTGATGGTCTTTCGTGTTTGCTATTCAACATCGCTTTGGAAGGGGTAATACGAAGAGCAGGGATTGACACGAGTGGTACGATTTTCAATAAGTCCGTCCAGCTATTTGGTTTCGCCGACGACATAGATATTATGGCACGTAACTTTGAGAAGATGGAGGAAGCCTACATCAGACTGAAGAGGGAAGCTAAGCGGATCGGACTAGTCATCAACACGTCGAAGACGAAGTACATGATAGGAAGAGGTTCAAGAGAAGACAATGTGAGCCACCCACCGCGAGTTTGCATCGGTGGTGACGAAATCGAGGTGGTAGAAGAATTTGTGTACTTGGGCTCACTGGTGACTGCCGAAAATGACACCAGCAGAGAAATTCGGAGACGCATAGTGGCTGGAAATCGTACGTACTTTGGACTCCGCAAGACGCTCCGATCGAATAGAGTTCGCCGCCGTACCAAACTGACAATCTACAAAACGCTAATTAGACCGGTAGTCCTCTACGGACACGAGACCTGGACGATGCTCGTGGAGGACCAACGCGCACTTGGAGTTTTCGAAAGGAAAGTGCTGCGTACCATCTATGGTGGGGTGCAGATGGCGGACGGTACGTGGAGGAGGCGAATGAACCACGAATTGCATCAGCTGTTGGGAGAACCATCCATCGTTCACACAGCGAAAATCGGACGACTGCGATGGGCCGGGCACGTAGCCAGAATGTCGGACAGTAACCCGGTGAAAATGGTTCTCGACAACGATCCGACGGGCACAAGAAGGCGAGGTGCGCAGCGGGCAAGGTGGATCGATCAGGTGGAAGATGACTTGCGGACCCTCCGTAGACTGCGTGGTTGGCGACGTGTAGCCATGGACCGAGCCGAATGGAGAAGACTCTTATATACCGCACAGGCCACTTCGGCCTTAGTCTGATTATAAATAAAATGATGAGATTCCTGTTATATATTGTTTATTTTTGTAACATATTTGATTAAACATAAAATGAATAGTATGTAGTTATAAATGACAAATTTTTTTCATTAGATATTTTTACACAAAGAACATTGGATGACCATCCTGGATTTCGGACTTAATTTGCATATTCTCGTACTCTCTCACCAAATTGGTCATATTCAAATTGCGACTGAAGGAAGAAAACATATCATGTTAGAATCGAACAACGTATCCGTATTACAATCTACTCACTCTTTAATGTAGACACGTCCTCTGTAGGCAGCAAGATGGGCGTAATAAGTCGGGGCCGGGTAGGACACGGCTCGGTTGCAGCGCGTGAACATATGACATAGATAGTAAGTCAGTGCCTGCAGCTGATCTGGATTACAATTTTCATCATCGTAGAGGACGCAGTATTTCGTTGGTTTAGCCACGCCTTGAACGGCAGCGTGTGACACCAGGAAAAATTGGTACTGATTAGGAGTGGTGATATATTTGTCAACAATAGTTCCTGGGGGCACGTTATTTTTGCTGCCCTCGGTGGGACATTTAGGGGCCGTCCAGAAACCACGTGGTCATATAGGGGGAGGGGGTTTGGAAAATGACCACGATAAGCTACGTGGGGGGGGGGGGGTGTTGCTCTCGAACCACGTGGTTTTTTTAACACGAAAATTTTTAGTAAATAACAATAGCGGTGTAAAAAATACAAATCATCAAAATTTAATGATTTAATCATTAAACGCAAAGCGCATCTTAGGGCCGATGCCCACGTAGCGTCTTTTCAACTCAGTGTTAAAAAGAATTTAGCATTAAGCATCGAGAAAACCCGGTAACGCAGCGTCGGTCGCAACGCCGATGCATATCTGAGTTATTTGGCCAACTTAGCTTTAGATCCTATTTCCACAAAAAAAAAATAAACGAAAAAGCAGGTTGCGTTTCAGTCTCAATTTTCACCAAAAAAAATTGGGAAAGAAAAATGAAAAAATATTTTTTTTAAATTCCGCCGCAGATGGTTTTTGGCATCACGCCGCCGACACTTTTGCATCAGCGGACTACAGCTACAATTTTAAAAACTGTTCATGTTTTTACAATAATTCAAGAAAAATCTTCAAAAGAATGTCTTGTGGATATTCAGGAAAAATCCAGTAAAAAAATTTCCTGTAAAAACTTTAACCTTACTTCATATAATCCTGATAAAGTGCTAGCATTCAGAATGTTTTTTGAACAATTCTCTCTGGAAAATTTTGCTTGTAAATTTTGCTACAAATTGGTCATGAAAAAAAAACAAAACATCTCCAGTGTAAATGCCGAAAAAAATTCCATGTGAATTCTGTCTGAAAATTCAAAACAGTCTCGTGGGAAATACATATAATTTTCGGTGGAAAAAAATGTTCATATTTTCATTTTTTTTACATTCTAATGAATTTCTTCGACAAGTTCTTCCGAATCTTCACCAGAAATTCTATTTCATTTCCAAAATAAGTTTTTCGAACATTTTAGGAGTGCACTTCAAAATGTTCAGTCTCCAGTTAGCCTTACGAGCAAAGGCGTAGGATTGCCAATCCGGAGATGACGAGTTCGATTCTCGTTCCTGTCTAGGATGTTTTCGGGTTTCAAACATTGTCGACACCCTAGGTATAATGTATCCTTCGTACTTGCTACACAAGATATATAATCGTACAATTGCTGGCATTTAAAACTTTCAATTTATAACTGAGAAAATGCTAATAGAAGAAACTAAGTTGAAAAGCAGACCAACTTCCAGTTGGAATATGGAGCCATAGAAGAAGAAGACTTCTAAATTTTTCAAGAAAAATCTTCTGAATTTTCATGAGAAATTAAATAGCCAATGCCACATGAAACACTTTGATATTACCGTTGATTTTTGGTTTTGGATTTTTTGTTTTCAAATTTGGAATTTTGAAAAGAAATTTTTACGCTCTTTGTGAATTCTATCACATTTTTAAATTTTCCAAATATTTTTTTATTCGAGGCATTATTTAGAATTTCCACGGAAGAGTCTATGGATTATCTTCAAAAATACTTTTGGATTTTCAAAGAATAAATCTTTAGAATTCTCAAGGTTCGTGTTTTTTTAATTTGCACCATAAATTCTTCCAAAATTTCATGGGAAATTTATTCTTCTTCGGAATGTCATTTTGATTTCTTTGTAGGTTCAGCTAAACATTGCTTTTAAATCTTTACCATGCAAAGAAGCACAAGAATGATTTAAAAATTTTAAGGAATTTTCACATGAGAAAATCTTTAAAATTTTGATTTAATTTTCTAAGGAATTCCTATTGGAATTGCTTCTAAAGTACAACCTTCACAAGTACTACAAAAGTGCAATTTTTTTCGTTACTTCCACTTGTAAAAGCATCGAAATATCCTCGGGAAACTCATTATTGGTGTTTTAGATGAACTTTTTTTCGATTTTCTACTGGAAAATCTTAGGAATTTCCATCGGAAATATTTTGGTATACTCCAAATAATTTCTTTTGGAAATTAAAAAAACTGCTGAAAATTTCTAAGATTTTTTTTTTGAAAAACGAAAAAAATTCCATTGGAAATTTAGAAGAATTTCCTTTGAAGATTCATTAAATTTGCCCAGGATTTTGAAAAAAATCTTTAGAGATTCTGTAAAAAAAGTAAGCTGGATTTTTCTAATTTATACCGGAAGTTCTTCGGAATTTGACGTTTATTGGAATTTTCATCGTAAATATGCATTTAGGATCCTTCTACGGATTCTTCTAGTTCTTCAAAATTTCTACCGAACCTTTATTAGAACTCTTCCACAGAATTTCGAAAAAAGTCGTTGAAATACTGAAGATTTTTCCGTGGAGACTCGAAGAATTTCATCTAACTATTCTGAAGGGTTTCCCTTGCAACTCCAGAATAATTATTCTTGAAAATTAGGAAGATCTTGGAATTTAAAATTCATCCAAGCAATAAATGTAGGCAATTATTTAGGATCAAGAAGCCTAGTTCTTATGATATTGAATAATTAGGCTAATTGATCGAAAAATGTAATAATGCATCTAATTAGAACATTTAGGTGCATTTTTAAATTTTTCGATCAATAATGCACAAAATTCTAGTAGTGCGTATGAAAAAGGTTATGACATAGAGAAGTTTGCATTTAAAAAATCAACATGAAATTTTAAATAAAATGCTTTTTAAATTCATAAAAGGGTCTTAGAACTAAGCAGAGTCCGGCGATATGAAAAAAAGTGGCAGTGTTCCAGAAAAAAAACACTCCAATTCCTAAAACAATCTAGGGTAATAAATAGTGTTATAATAACGATTGAAATTGAATTCTCAACCCTCAACCTTTCAGGACGGATGGGTCATATATGCCCAGCGTTTTAGATTGTCTATTAAATCACAAAAGAGAGCTAGACCACCATTTTCTTCAGTAAAATTGTTCATCTAGATATTGGTTTTACAGAAAAAAAATATGGGAGCTCAAATTTGACTGACCCTGAAAACTCAGTTATCCGAAACTTTGGGAAGATTTCGATTCTAAGAGCATGCAAATGAAGTTGAAATGTTTGAATCATTCTGAACACTCAGATAAGATGGGTCATCCTGAACGTTAAGCCAGTGATTGCTCTCAAGTTCAGCCCACGACTTCTCGGTGATCAATCATGACATTTGTAATGTCCTCATCATCGGTATGTACCCAATCCGATGAAATAAGCATATGATCCTAATTTCCATTAACATGAGATCTAAGAGACAAGGTACCCAAAATTATCTTGAGTCAACATCAAGCTGCACAATGACTATGCCTTTTTTGTAGGGCCTTAGAAGCACTGGGTTCACGGACTTGAATGATTAAGTAGTTCAAACATTACGACTTCCAGGACGTTTTGTATAACCTAAGTCGAGTCAAGTACGAAACACTGAAGACGACCTTACTATTGAGGTCGAAATACGTATCTGTCAAGGTACAATCAAGTGGTGGAATTAAATGGGAAGGTACAAACTCGTCTTATGACAAGTAAAGACATTCCATTAAAAAGCTCAACATAATTTTTTTAACTAAAAAGTCTGTAGTAGCTTGTACAAATAACAATTGTCATATCAACCCAATGGACATAATGGGATATTATATCATACATCATTCATAATTTGGTTAATTGGATAAATCGAATGATCCGAACTTCAAAATGATAATTGATCTATAATACATTCATTCTTCTATGAGTCGCTTATGTAAGGACCATTGACTGAAGCATATTCGAGATATGGAATAGAAGTTCCTTGGGAAATTATTCGAAAGACATCAGAGTGACCGAGAAAATATGTTTAGTATGGCATCATTGGATTCCACGAGTCAATATCAAAATAAAATTTCAATGAAGAATTAGAAATTTTGAGAGATGAGCCAGCTCTAGATTATTTATTAGAGAAAATAGAAATTTTCCATAATAGAATTGGAAATTGCCAATAAAGAAATCAGGGTATGAGTATTAAATAAATATAGAATTACTGCAAATAATGCAAAATTTCCATAAACTGTTGAAAATTTTCCACAAAACAAGCAAAAATTGCAATTAAGTATTTAAAAAAATCACCAATAAAGAAATTAAAAAATATAGGGATATTTTGGAAAATTTCTAAACCATTACAAATTTTTCTCGAAATTTTTATAACATATTCGCGAGTCCGCATTTTTTTGTATCCTCCTGATGCATCGAAGGTATGCGAGTTCTAGATAACCTAATATCTGATATACATTACAACATGATAACATCATAAAAATCATCGAAATAATGAAAATTTATAATTTCCATGCTGGGTTTTAGTTTGATTTTGAATCAGTTGAAATTGTCCATCTTCAAAATTGATCGGATTAACCATATGTTTTAGTTACATGGGGTTTTTTTATTTTTGTACTTGAAAAAAAAACCACGCGGTCAAAGGGGGGGGGAGGGGGGGGTCTGCCAAATGACCACGATAGACCACATGGGGGGAGGGGGGGTTGAAAATCTTCAAAAATATGACCACGTGGTTTCTGGATGGCCCCTTATCGGTAGGGAAGAAACGAGCATGGTGCCGTTTTTGGACAACAATGAAGGTTATGTTTGGTTTATAATTCGATGCCACGCTGGCCGCCGCTGCCTGCATTGCACGGAGTTCAACGGTCAGTACCTCCTGAAATTGGCCTTCCGAAACGCCGTCACGATAATACATGATCAGTTCAGGAAGTTTCTGATTCTGCTGTTTGAATTGTCGCAGCTGTTTGACCACGATATTTTGCAAATCCCGGATCATCTCGTCTTTGGCGTTTTGTAGGCGGTAGCAGCAATTGAAGCGGAACCCTTCGAGATCATACGAGGCTGCCACACCAACGACACTCGGAATGTTGGTCTGCTCTGGGGAGGGGTGGGTAACGTCTGCACCGATGTACATTACGGTCTTCCGTGCGATCGGAGGCTTGTGGCTACTTGCCAGCACGTGGTTTGAACCGTTCGTCTTAGCATTGATCTGTTAAAAAAAACACGCCATGGATGGAAATAACGAAAGATTTAATTATAATGTTATGAAGAAAATGGAGATGTTGGGAGAGATGCTAAAATACGGCACTGGCGTGACGCTTTTCGAGTGAAGCAAAATATATTCTGATAAACTTCCCGCACAATTATTGAACAGTTTAGCAAAAAAAAAATCACAAACAATTTGGATTATAATTCAGTTTATTGTCTTATATTAATATTAATAATATTGTTTAGAGTTCGAAAATCTAATTCTAGATGGAAAACCATATCATTAACATCAGTTTTGTTGTTAAAGAGTTATTGACAAAATGATTGTAATCGATGAAATATTTCATTGTTTTCACATGAGTTGATCTTGTTATGCCTGGTAGAACAGATTTAACCACATCGTCGAACGAAAGCCGCCTTCAACCACCCATAGTCAGGGCTGGTAGCGATGAATGCCGTTCAAAATAGTGACTTTAGTTACCAACGATGACGAAAAAGTGATCAAATAGTTACTTTCAATTGCAGAAAAAGTGACCAAATAGTGACTTTTGTATAAAGTTTTGAACCGGTATAGAGCTACAAGTTGCATTAGCATTGTTAGGCATAATTCGTAGATTGAAAACTAGTTTTTTATTTTTGAAATCCTTATCTAGAATGCTATCTGAAATCAAGAGAAAACAAACATAAGCATGAGGATTACTGGTAATGACCACGCCCATCTTCATCGTGAGGAGAAAGAGGATGGAAGCAAGAGGTCAGTGACTGCGACACTCTCATAAGTACCACGCAGTGGGATATTGAGGATGATATTCGTTGGATTAGCCAGAAACTAGCAATGTGACCATGATACCTCATATTAAGTAACACACCACGAGAAGGAAACTACCCGGCGTCAAGGGAACTGGTAGTGAGTAACAAGTTGCGTCTCGAAATTATGCTTATAATTACAACAACTTTTGTTGTTAAATACGACCTCGAAGTTTTCTTTTTAACAGCCAAATAATGATAGAAAATGATCTAATTAATACCTAGACGATGAACAATTTGGACTCAGAAAGCTTATAAATTTTTGGTAGGACCATTTGTTTGAAAAATATAAAGTAATTAAAATAATAAAATACGATATTAACTGTTATCAAACTATGGTTTAAAAAATTGAAATGAAGTTTTTTTAGATTTTGAGATTTTGAGCTCGTCTTGACATCCTGAGAAAAAAAAAAATTGAAAATCCAATAAAACGATAGTCTCTTATTAGATCCAATCCAGAAATTCTAATAAACTTGAATTTCTAAATGGCAGACTTTAGTATTATAGTTATTTTAAAATGGGTGGCAAAATAATTTCGAGTTATTTTTTTTAATCTAAACAACCATTTAACAATCATAATGTACTTTCTGTCATCGACGCCCTTATCGCTCATTATTCTCCTTGACATTGAGAAACATCAAACATCTTTGTCATGTGATGAAACTGAGGCTGTTCACTGTCTTTGTCACCGGAGGGTTTTAACGCTCAACATACGTGGTTCTGGTTCCAATAATCCTCAATTCTGTACACTGAAACCAAAACTACCCAAAATGGGTTGTTTGCACTCAAAACCGTGGTTTGGGCTAATAACCCAAATTTGAGTAAAATGGCTTTTCTGACAATAGGTAGTTTGCCTTTAATCCCATGTAAACAACTTACCCAAAGCTGAGTTTAATTTATCCAAAGCGGACCTTTATCAACCCAAAATAGAGAATATTGAATTTACTCAAATTTGGGTTATTGGGCTGAGCAACCTCGGTGAGGTGTTTGCATCTTGCTCTAGTTTTGATAGCAATCATGGGGAAAAAAGGGAAAACTACCTAAATTTGGGTAAATTTTTTCTGCCATATTCTCAATAGTGCGTATATTGAACTCAAAATTTTGGTTGATTTATCTGTCCGTGTACTCTTTACTTAGGTTAGCCAAATTTCATTCGTGAAGAAAAAGATCATAGTTGACATGAATCGAAAATAACCTCACGATTTCCACAACACTCTTAGAACCTCTTTGATGCATATTTCCCAAATTAACTATATTACTACTACACTGCCCAAGTAACCATTAAGCCGTTAAAATCGACTTCATTTCGGCTCTATAGCCGTAATAAAACCCTGTCAGCAGAGCTAATAAGACTTAAAATATTCTTTAGTGCTGCTCAAAAGCCGCTTTTGGCGAATTATTTGGCTGGTATAGTGCTTGCCCCTACCTATTTTTCCACGCCTATGCCAAAATGTCAAAATTTTTAGACGAGTTGGAACGGAACGAAAAAAAAATGAAATGGAAAATACTTGTTTACACATTCTGATGCGTTCTTTCTCTTTTATTCCTATTGGGGATTCAATTTTTTTGCTAATTTAATTTAACTCCGGACTTGAACGCTTGGAGCTGTGTATGATGCTTTTTGTTTAGGTTGATCGCTTACTTTACCATCTGATCCAATACGGATCTGCATGGATGTATTGTTTGGAAGGGATAAAAAGCAGAAGGATTTCATCTGCCTCTGCATCAAGGGCGAGAAAGCATTGAAAATGACGGAGGAAAATAATACATTGAGTAATTAATTATAGACGGATTTGTTTGTATTTAAGAACCCCACAGCTCATGAAACATTTTCTTGTATTTTCCATGCAATATGATGCGTCTTGGCTGCAGATTATTATTCATCATCGTAACAATATTGAAAAGCACATACGACTGATCTTAAGAAAAAATGTTTCTAATGCGAGTAAAAGAGACAGGTTATGAAATTCTAGGTGTGATTGTTATTGATTATACCAAAACGTCATAGATAGTAGCTCTAAATTGGCAATAATAATTCCCTTATTCGGCTTGAATCCACAGGGCTTATATCAAAGCGTTATATACCGATATACGGCTTCTTTTGATGCTCGAAGTTTATACGGCTGATTAGCATTTGAAAATCGTATATACAGCTTATTGGCACTGAAATGTTGTTATATGGTTTATATAAGGTTTATTAAAGTGCTTAATGGTTACCTGGGTGAGGAAAGTGTGCATATTGAACATAAATGCCCGGCATATAGAATATGACCAGTTACTTTTGCACATGTGAAATATGTGCATACATATTGAATTCTCGTCTGTACCATTATCATAACTTTTATGTGCGATGGTATTGAAAGATATTCGATGCCTTATGAGTTTGAAGATGCTGCTGAGAAGCTTTTATCTATAAGATAAACTAATAAAATTCGTAACGCTTGATTTGGGATAGCGGAAAAAACAAACTGTATTCATAATTTCAATTTATTATCATGAGCAATTTCAGATTAAAATGTTTTTTTATCACATATATGTCACATAATATCACATAATACACTCGAATCGAAAAAAAAATGCGAAAAAATGAAGATGCATTATGTAGATTCGGCATTGCCAATAAGTGAGCAGGTTCCGTGGTTAAAGCGTCATGATTTTGAGTCCGGTCCGAGTTCCTGGTTGGACTGCAAACAAACTCTGTTGGGGTTAAGTAACATGCGGAAGACATTGCGATAGATCACGTTTCGAAAACACGCTTCTAGTTCAACAATAATGGTTATTCGTGCGAACTGGATACAAGAGATTTTAGACCAGTGACTGCATAAAGTATATTCAAAGAGTCACTCACCTTATAACGATGAAAAATGTTAGATTTGTGAATATTTCAGACAGTTTTTCCTTCCCCCAAGTTGGTTTCTTTGTTTTCACTCGTGATTGGAATCTTTGTGGGAAGCTCGATTGGAAGGTGATTTGACACGAGCTTTTTTAATTTCCCCGTTATATAATTTATGTGCGGGAATTTATAACCTAATTTTATTAACCATTGCACATAAAATTACTAAGATCCAATAATGCAAATAAATGGGTTCTCACATACTTCGTAAGAACTGCATTTGAATTGGGAAACCTGCGGCTATTTTGAATTCTATGCGGTTTTCGCACATATTATTTATCAATCAATTAATTTGAGTGTAGATTCACATTTGATTTGATTGATAGGTACGAATGATTTTCATTTTGAACTGTTTTACAGCAGGCAATGCAAAAATAGTGACTTTAGTGACTTTTGGATGCAAATAGTAACTTTTTAGTGACTAGACTCAAAATAGTGACCAAGTCACTAAAAAGTGACTCGCTACCAGGCCTGCATAGTTTCCACAAGCTGGTTTTACATAAGTCATGTATAGCAAATAATGGTTTATATGACCGTTAAAAAATCAAAAATGTTTATTTGTTTATTTATTAAAATAATTCAACTGACAATGAATGTCTAAATGAATATTAGTTAAACTAATTGGTTACGGTCAGCGGTACGGAAAAAGTCTAGTAACCGATGACGAAACACGTCAACTGATGAATTAAAGTCAAAAATATCGAAGAATTCGTTGAAGCAGCGACTGATGAATCGAATTGGTTCGTGTAGTGCATAGTTGCTAGTCTGTGGTTCTAGAAGCAAAAATAGACGTTGACGAAGAGGTCTTTCAGGTGCATATAGACATATGCCTCCTCGCTCGCATCTGTAAAAACGTGAAGGTCCACCGGCCCAATATCAACAGCAGGGAATCCTGGAAAATAGGCCCTAGGTAGTCTCATCTGACCAACATTTTCAAACAACTTCGTCCATCGAAGCCAGCGCGTACCAGGGCTGGTAGCGACTGAAGCCACTCAAAATAGTGATTTTAGGGACCAAATAGTGACTTTCAGTTGCAGAAAAAGTGACCAAATAGTGACTTCCAATTTCAGTTGCAAGTTCGATGAGACGAAATCAGGCGTTTTTGGGTCGAAGGAGAATATTTTTTTCGTAATTTGTGGCAGAAAACATCTTTCACTCACCACTCTTTTCTCTTAGAACGAACTCAGAAGAGAAACGAAAATCTTACTCGCTAACTTTTATCTACTTAGTGACTAAGTAAATTTGTATTGCCCTCTCCTTTAAACCCACGGAAATTTTACTCAATATCTGTAAAAAGCAGGACAATTCAAAACTATGAGTAGTCTGCAAGCAAAAAAAAATGTTTACGCGACTGGAAGTGAGCGAAATATGGGTATCACTCTTAACACCTGTTTTTCTTTTCTGAAAATTATTTTTAGGCTGAAATCTGCGTAAATGAGCATTCTCTTCTCGTGAGAATGAGTGAAAATTTCGATCATTGGATTAGCTGAACACCTACTTAAGAAAGATGCAGAGAACTCTAAGATTCGTCATAGGTGAAATGGATGTTTTTTTAATTTTTAGTGCGACAGGAACAACAGTACGGATAGTTTTAGTAGAAAACGATTCAAAAATTATGGAGACTCATGTACAACGAGCCTGGGATTGAACCCTCGACCTCCTGCTTGTAATGAGGACCATGCTCTCTGAACTTTTAAATATTTTTACTCCAAAATACGCAGGTTTTCCGACTTGCTGTGCGTATTCATGAATGATTTTTGCTATGGAATTGGATAGCGCATGTAATCTTCAAAATTGATGATCGCCTTTCTATGATATCTATGATACTCAATAAATATTTTTTTAGAGCAAACCCTTCATCACATCTGTAAAATCTACAAAAAAAATAGCCGCTTGAGAAAAAATTAAACTTTCTTGAATTTTTTAAACAAAATTTTATATGGATGCCCAATAAGGGAAGTCTGCTCAAATTGAGGCAACAACTTAAAATCCAAATATCCTGAAATTGTGGTGGAATGATGGCATCTTTAACAATGAAGGTCATTTAGCATATTTATGGATTTGTGCTGTGAAAAAATGATAGCATTTGGTCATTATTAGGAGAAGCTGTTCTAATTTTGCGTGGCCACTAAAAAACATCTTTAGGAGGAACAAAACACAGTAAATAAGGTTGTTAATTAAGAAAAAAACTCGCAACATTACAATCATATGTCTACGAGGATCTATTATAAAAAATTGCTATAACAATACTACTTTAGTTCTTGGTAAAACAATGTAGAATCAAGTCTTCCCACCATCCCCTACTGCATAAAGTTTGAGTAAAAAAAACTCGAAATCGACAGGTCTCCTGCTTGCATGATTGTATACCAATTAATAAATTGTGACGTAAAACACCTTCAATTAGCTACTGGTGAAATGCTCATAAGAGCAGCGAGTTAAATTGCTGGTGAAGTTACAGAGTGATCATTTTTCCAAGGTCCGTAATTTCATTTCCGCCATGAACAAAGCATCTTCCGATGGATACACAAAACCTTATAAAAAATCTTAGTCAATAGTTTCAAAATAGTTGAAAATAGTGACTTTTTGCGAGAAAAAGTTACTTTAGTGACTTGAGGTCGAAAAAAGAGACTTTTTAGTGACTAGCCCGAAAAAAGTGACCAAGTCACTAAAAAGTGACCCGCTACCAGGCCTGGCGTACGGACAACTTCGTCGACCTCGTCATCCCACTTCGTCTGGCTACGCCAAGTGTCTTGGATAATCATGCGTCCCTGGATTGTGATGTGCGACAAGATTCCTTGAGAATCAAAGAGGCTCATTACGCAGCGCAAAATGTTACGCTTCGTCAGTGCTATCGCCTCCAGCTGAAGTTCGGTGGAAAAGGCGAGGACGTCTTCTTTCGGCAGCCATAGGAGCCCCAGAACTCGTTCCGCTCCGCTCTCTGCATCAATGTTGATAGCATTCGGTTGGGATTGCTTAGGTTCCCCAACCCGTCGCAAAAGTGCATCGGAAGTAGAGTGCCAGTTTCGGATCTCGAATCCACCACGTATGTGAATCTCTTTTACATCGAGCGCTACTTTGATTGCTTCCGCTTCTGTGTCGAAACTGTCGAGGTAGTCGTCGACATAGTGCTTCTCTATGATCGCTTTAGCTGCCTCGGGAAACTCCACTTCGTGTTCCTTCGCGTTCAGGTTCTTGATGAATTGGGCTTGACAGGGAGAGCATGTAGCTCCAAAGCTACCTACATCCATAACGAATGTTTTAACTGGTTCCGAGTGGTGTTGCTGATACAAAAACCGCTGGCTTTGCGCATCATGGTTTCGAATTCTGAACTGGTGAAACATTTGTTTCAGGTCTCCGCAAACTGCAACAGGTCGCTCACGGAATTTGCAAAGCACCGAAGCGAGGGGAGTTAATAGATCCGGTCCCTTAAGGAGCATGGTGTTCAACGAAATATCCCCGACCTTCGCCGCAGCATCCCAAACAAGTCTAATTTTACCCGACTTTTTGGGGTTTCTAACAGCACCCAATGGTAAGTGCCACACCCTGCGAGGGTCCGTTGATTCCATTTCCGTCGGCGTCACTTCATGGATGTAGTTGCATTCCAAATACTCGGTGATTTGCCGCTGTACGTTCGCCCGCAGTTCTGGGTCTCTATCCATCCTTCTTTCAAAACATTCTAAGCGACGTTTTGCCATGGAAAAACTATTGGGGAAATTCACACGGTCGTACCGCCACAGCAGCCCCGTCTCGAACCTAGTGCCTACGCGTTTCGTTGTTGTTTCTAAAATCTGACGGGCTCGCTGGTTCTCTATCGATTCCGGACCTTTGCCTGCTGAGACACCAACGCTCTCCACCGTGAAGTGTCGCTTGACGAGATCATGCAGTTCTTGGTCAGCTTGGTAATCACCTTGACATTCGCAAACGTGCAGCGTGAAGTTTGTCGCCTTTTGTCCTTCAGCGGTGTACCCATAAATTGACCAGCCAAGACGTGTCTTGCTGGCTAGAGGATCGCCTATTCGACCTTCACGCAAGTTCAGTGTTGCAATCAAGCTGGCATTATTGGAGCCGATAAGGATCCCAGGTGTGGCTGCTTCGTAGCTACTGACTAGTAGGCCCCGAAGATAGGTGTACTGTCGTGCCAAATCTGCATAGTTCAAAGTTTGCTTCGGAAGATTGAGGCTAGCGACCGTCCTTGCATCGTACAGTGTGAACAGTTCGCTTTTTCCTTCTCCAGAGACCTCCAAACGAATCCGTTGAGACTTAGGTTCCTGTCGAGTTACGTTGCTGGTCCATGTTAGACAAAGGGGAAGTGGTTCGCCGTCATCGATGCCTAATCGGTCAGCAATTGATTGTTCGACCAGAGTCATGTCCGATCCGTCATCCAGGAACGCGAAAGTTTCTACCCATTTACCTTTCCACACCAAGGATTCGAAATATTGTAGATTTTTTGATAGCATGATGTGCATTCAGTCCGTCCCTAGGGGTCTCGCATTGCTTCACTGACGTCTGTTCTTCTTTGCGTGGTGATTGATGCTTAGGTGCTCCAGAATGCAGCAGCCGATGGTGTCGTTGCTGACAGCCATCCACGCCACAGTGAGCTTGCAGTTTGCAAGGGCGTCGTCCGTGCTTTCCCAGACACGTGCGACAGAGGTGGTGATTTTGGACGATCTTCCAGCGGCTTTCAGGCTCCCACATCTTAAACGTTGCGCAATCTTTCACCTTGTGGCTGCTTCCGTTACACGCCAGACACAACAACTCTTTGACTCCTTCCTTTTCAGTTCGAATTCTTGGTTGCCTCCCTTCTTGGATAGTTCACTGGCTAGGTGAGCATTGAGAAAATTTTTCTCTTCCACGATCCGACCTACTCGGACGCGACTGCTTACATTCCGTTGTGATGGTGACATCCGAAGCAGCAGTCACCAGCATAGACATATAGCCAGCGAATGTGCGCAAATCAACCGCCGCAAACTGTTGTTTGTATAGCGCCCAATTCAGACGCTGTTGCGCCGGAATCTTCTCTACCAGTTCCCGTATAAGAACTGGGTTACACAGGTGTGCCACTTGCCCAGAAGCTTCAACATGGTCACAAAAGTTCTGGACCGCCATCCCGAATGTTATCAGCGTCTCCAACCTTTCCGCCCTTGGTGCTGGAGTATCGCGAACCTTGTCCAGTAGCGTTTGGATGATCAGCTCCGGTCTCCCATATAGCATGTACAAAGTAGACATTACTTGCGGGACACAAGCTGGTAGAAGCAAACGGCTTTTCACCGATTCGAATGCCTTACCCTGCAGCGCACGTTGGAGTCGGGCCAAATTCTCCTCATCGGAATAGCCGCACGCATTTGTGGAGTTCACGTACGCACTATAGAATAATGGCCAATCTTCTGGATCTCCTCGGAATGGCGGGAGATCCTTTGGCATGATCTGTCTCGCCATCAACTGATGCTGCGAAGGTCCCACCAGATACGATATTGGAGGCGCAGGGGTGAAATTTGCTGGAGAATGCCCCCCTAAGGAGGCTTGTGGAAAAAGCGGCCTAGGGTTGTATTCTTCTGGGAATGTGAGTGCTTATTGCTGACGCACCGTAAGGTTGTGCCTGCGGTATCGAAGCCGTTGGGATGGTAGGGCAGGCAGTAACCACATTTGTCATATTATCATTCGCCACCCTGGGCATCGAAGGAACTTGAGTGCTAATTGTAAATGCACTCGTTTGATGAAAGTTGTTCACACCAAGCGGCGGGTACCCAGACAACTGCGGAGTAGCAATTGTTGTAAGCGAAATTGGCTGAACCGGACCCGTAAGACTATTGACCGAACTACTCAGCCCGCCAAGAAATATTGAGGACAGCGACGGATCGAATACACTTCGGTTGAAAGAACCCGCAGTTGTCGGGGTGGAACTGTCGTTGAGCACAGGTAGGACTGATGCTGCTACCTGTCCCATCGCATTCGCTGGTGTGATTGACAGATTATTCATCTCGCCGACCATCTCTCCCAGCCAGTCACCTACCTATCCGATTCCTACCGCAGCAGACTGCTCGTTGAAAGCATTTGATGCCTCACTGCTTAATACTCCCTGCATAGCGTTTTCCGTGATCCGTACTAACATCGCCTTCTTCCGTTCCATTTCTTTTTTGTTCATTTCTTCCATGTGCTGCTCAAGCATTATCCGTTGATCTCTGATCCACTGCAGGCTCGCACGCGCCTGTTCCGACAACAAAGACTGGACTGAACTAGTTGCATGTACTGCGACTGGATTTGTAACAGGAGGTTGGAATCCGGAGGGCCCAGCAATTACGGGCGGTAACGGTGGGAGTGCTGTCGATGACACGTTGTACGACGCTGCCGTGAAAGCCAGTGGAAATTCCGAATTAATTGAAAATGGCACCGTGCTTGACGATGGGGTCATCGCCGGTAACGATCCAGTGGCTCCCGAGGACACGGTGGTAACAGTGATCGATTTGTCGCCGGCTCCTAGTTCGCCGATCCGTGTGGACGATGGCAGAGCCGAGCATCCAGCGCACATCCAGCTTTCGTTGACCATGGCTGAGGTCACTCCTACGCATCGGTAGTGGAACCATTCCTCACAAACCGCGCAGAATACCATGTCGTCTACATTGTTCGACCTCCGGCAGATTTTGCAATCATTTCGCTCTGTCTCTGGCATCTTTCCGGGAAGTGGAATAGTGGGTACCCAAATCCGATTATTATGGGTAAATCTTTGAGATTTTGTTCGGACAAGAGTGAAATCCTTCGTAGCAACCACCGATTGAGTGTTTGTAGCTCAAAGATTTAGTTTCACCCCGACGAAAGTTTATCCGATACAAATTTACCGAGCCGAATTAATGGGTTGTATTCCACTAAGTATTCTTAATTTTCTATTACAAATCGCTTCTAGAGTCTCCTAACGACAGTAGCTCGTGTAATACCTGTGGTAGATATCTTGGCTGTGCATATGCACAGCATATGTTTCGAAATGGACAAATTGATATGAAATTTGCGAAAAAGAATCCACGTGTCTTGGAGGGACTCGAACCCTCAACCTCCTACTCTCTAGATAGGCGTGATAACCCCTACACAACAAGACCACTTAAAGGTCACGTTTGCGGAAAAGCCATCAGAATCCGAGTACCAACCTCCACCGCGGTTAGCTCTCTTTTTTGCAAATTGAATATCTTTCGGATGCTTGATTTGCCCAATCTCCACATTTGCTTTACTGTTGTATATCCACAGCCAAGCGAGTGCACATTGTTTATTAAACGAAAGGATCGCACTCCATGCCCCCCAGCAACGGACTGGGCGGGACGGTATAGAATGCGAATTCAATCGCACTCTGCTGTGCCAAAGGCTTGCTTGGCTAAAGCATTTGATGAGTTTGATTGCCTTTACGTAAACGGCCGCGTGTACTCAGACGACTAATGACGGTGAAAGACCGACACTTGATTACAATTAATTGCATATTATTCGGCAACTCGGCCGTACGAAAACCATTTTTTTGTTAAATATCTTGGCTGTGCATATGCACAGCATATGTTTCGTTTACGTAAAGGCAATCAAACTCATCAAATGCTTTAGCCAAGCAAGCCTTTGGCACAGCAGAGTGCGATTGAATTCGCATTCTATACCGTCCCGCCCAGTCCGTTGCTGGGGGGCATGGAGTGCGATCCTTTCGTTTAATAAACAATGTGCACTCGCTTGGCTGTGGATATACAACAGTAAAGCAAATGTGGAGATTGGGCAAATCAAGCATCCGAAAGATATTCAATTTGCAAAAGAGAGAGCTAACCGCGGTGGAGGTTGGTACTCGGATTCTGATGGCTTTTCCGCAAACGTGACCTTTAAGTGGTCTTGTTGTGTAGGGGTTATCACGCCTATCTAGAGAGTAGGAGGTTGAGGGTTCGAGTCCCTCCAAGACACGTGGATTCTTTTTCGCAAATTTCATATCAATTTGTCCATTTCGAAACATATGCTGTGCATATGCACAGCCAAGATATTTAACAAAAAAATGGTTTTCGTACGGCCGAGTTGCCGAATAATATGCAATTAATTGACCTGTGGTAGAGCTTGCTTCTAGCAGATACGGTCACTTATAGTAGTCCAAACTAAATTAACTATTGTTGAAAAACACGTTTCAGTGGTTTTGCCTAGTAATTTCTTCCCCTATTTAGCGGTACACAAACCAAAGACACTGTATCATTATGGGTGTCGGTGACGTTCGAGGCTTGACACTTGTAGACAGGGTTGGACTGCCGAGGAGTTGTTACTGATGATCCCGCCAGTGCTGCCAATGGACGTAACACCTACAATAAGGCAAAAGAGTAGATGTCTTCTTATTTAAAAGCACGCGTTTGCCCGGAATAAGTCTAAAGAATAGACGACCTCTTCTTTAAAAGTACGCATTTACCCTGGATAATGCAAAAAGAGTAGATGACTCCTTCTTTAAAAGTATGCATTTTCCCAGAATAATGAAAAAGAGTAGATGACTTCTTCTTTTAAAGTTCGGATTCGCCCGGAATAAGGCGAAAGAGTAGATGACTTCTTTAAAAATACGCATTCGCCCGGAATAAGACAAAAAAGTAGATCATCCCATTTTTTAAAGTACGCATTTGCCCGGAAAAAGGCAACATAGTAAATGACCTCTTCTTCAAAAGCACGCCTTTCCCGGACAGAATACTAAATGACCCATTTTTCTAAAAAACGCAAAAGTCAAAGCGTATATGATTTCTTTTCTAGTCATACGATGGAATAAGATAAATGAGCAGATGATTCCATCTGTGCTATGCATGCATTCGGTTGGAAGAATTCTAATGAGTAGATCATTCCATTCGAAGCATGCATTTGCAAAAAAAACTTCAAAAGATCACATTTTTCAGGAATGAGGCAAATTAGCATATTAGGTATTTCTTCATTTAAATCCATTTACATTGAAATTTACCCGGAATCAGGCCCAAAAAGTAAATCACGCATATGCCCAGAATAAGGCAATAATACTGATATAAATTGAGCTTCTTCTTAGAGTAGTTATAAATCTTTAAATTTTTATGTCAAATGGTCCTAACATCATTATGACTATTTTTCTTTATTATGCCAAAACGGTCGTTATGCCAAATGGCCCATGGCTATTCAACTCGTTATGCCAAATGGCATTATGCCATTTGAGATAGCCCCGATATCAGGTCCCACACTTTTCAGCTATTTTTTACATGTTTTATACTACGAAAAACCATTTTTTTTAAATCAACTTTATCCCGGCTAGATTGGCAAAATACAATACACCCAGGTTTTTTTTACACGGTTGGAATTCATTGATTTCTCGGTAAACCTGAACTTTCACTAGTTTTTAAATACCCCCTGAATTTTCTTTGATTTTTTGTGAATTATTTGGTTGGGTTAACTCATTGTTTCGTTGACGCTAAAGGTCTCAAACGACTAAAACCAAACCGTGTGAAAAAAACCTGGGTGTACCCATAGAGTAGAGTGGGGCAAGAGTACGCACTTAGTTTTCAATCGATCATGTGGCCCTTATGAAGCAAGCTTCTGCATATCAAATCAGTGTCGATGATTCATATACTCTTCCTTTATGTTACCCAGTGGAAAAAATATTGAAATTATTTAGATTCGTTTTAGTAGAACCCTTATTGCAAGACAAGTGAAAACGCACTCTTACCCCACCGGTGGGGTAAAAGTGCGCATCGGGTGGGGTAAGAGTACGCATTTATCCAATCATGTGCTTTAAGTATATATTAACACAAATAAGAGTTAATAACATTTTATTGATGTATGAGCATATATTAGGGAATGTTTAAAGATTACGTAACTCTTAAAGGGGGAGGGGGTCCTTAAAATGTGCACTTTCATACGAAAAACCATTGTTTTTAATTTATACAAAAAACTACAGAGGTGAAAATGTATATCAGGTTTCGCGTGGCGTATACAAAGGCATTTTCCTTAAAGAAAGTCTACCAATCACGTAACGTAAAATTTGGCTATTTCATAACCCCTCCCCCCTCTATCTTACACTATTTGTATGAATCCTCTAAGAATTATATGGATCGTCACACATCTCACAACCCCTCCCAGCTAAACGTTGCGTAATTTATGAATGTTTCTTTTGATTAAATGAAATTATCATTTAGATGAAATTGTGTTTTCGTTCTATGTTTAGGTGTACAACAAGTCCTAATACAATTTCATCATTTCGCTTCAGTGCTTTGTTCGCTAAGTCCTTTCTAACACCGAATTACTTCAACTTATCCTAAAAACTTGTGATAATTTCAAATTTTGTCCCTTTTTTCTTAGTTGTGAATATTTACGCTTTGGAAGAAGTCTTATTTCGGCCGGAGATAACGGTTTGACATCATAACTTGAAGATTCATATGCGTACTCTTGCCCCACCGGTTCCTGCGTACTTTTACCCCTCAGTCCCAAAAATTATTCAAGTAATGGTTTTGACTTCTTGGAAAACCAACCGGATTGGTGTTCTGTACCATAAAGTACTCTATACAATAGGTTATCGAAATGGTATAATGTTCACCTGATTGAACGTATATATAGTAATGAAATACTAGTTGCGGAAATCCAATTATTTTTAGCAAAATGATCAAAAAGTTATCTAACTTCATATCTCTCTTGTTGTTTATTCAAATCGTTTACAATTACACATGATAATAGTTGGCCAGAATACCTGTCAAACTGATGCAGTGCTGCTAGTTTATCGTTTTTTATAACTTCAAAAAATCGAAAACGTACTCTTACCCCACGCGCACTCTTGCCCCACTCTACTCTATGTGCGACATCAAAATCCACAATTACAAGTAAGAAAAGTACTGCCCCCTACTCGCATATCAGTCCCATACCGCTTTAAACTATCAATTACATTTTTTATTTATTTATTTAAGGCCTACATCAACAGACTACTTATGTCCTAATGATGGTAATAAAAAAAAAAAGATTTAAGATATAAGTATACATATCGTCAAAAACTTAAAAAAATGGACACAAACACTAAAACAGCTATCTATTGCGAAGTGAAAAATTCTTTGAATCTTCGACGCAGCGTCTGACGAGGCAGGTTGAAGTCGAATATTGTAGAAACCCTGTTGAATATACGCTGTAATCCTTCAATACTACCGTTCATACTGTAGTTAGTCCGACGAAATGGCATTCTTAACATAGCGTTATTGCGAAGTGTTCTCGGCTGTACGTTAATATTAATCTGTTCCAAAATGTCACTACAATCTATTCGGCCTTGCAAAACGTCTGCAACAAGTACAGCTCGAGCGGTGTTACGGCGTTCTCTTAGCGGCTCCAGATCGATAAGCCGACAGCGGCTTTCATAACTTGGCTTGGCAGGCGTAATGGATCTCTCCACGGTAGTCTACGCAGAGCAAATCGTAGGAAGCGTCGTTGCACGGACTCAATTCGTTCGGCACCGTTCGTATAATTGGGATTCCAAACGGCGGAGCAATACTCCAGTATCGACCGCACCAGTGAGCAATACAAAGACTTTAGACAGTAAATGTCAGAAAATTCTTTACCCATCCGAAAGATGAAGCCCAGGGTTTTGGAAGCCTTACCTACAACGTATGAGATATGCATTTTGTACGTCAGCTGGGAATCCAAAATTACGCCCAAGTCTTTGACATGACTCAGACGTTCTATGCTGGTATTCAAAAGCGTGTAGTCGAATCTAACGGGATTTTAATCCGAGAAAAGTGATCATCGAGCATTTTGCCGGATTGACTATCATACGGTTGACGTTACACCAATTGGCAAAGGATTCTAACTGACGTTGAAGGAAATAGCAATCTTCGATGGATTGGATTTGCAAGAACATTTTCAGGTCATCAGCATACGGTAGGCGGGGAACTTCGAGTACAAAATTCACGTCATTGAAATATAGTAGGAAGACTAACGGACCCAAATGACTTCCTTGGGGTATTCCCGATGTAGCCACGAAGGAATCAGACCTGCAGTCGCCGATAGCAACCGTTAGTTGGCGGCCGGATAGATATGATCGGATTCGGAACCATTCCAATAGAGTGCCATTTACTCCTAACTTGTCTAATTTGGCGATAGCAATGCAGTGGTTTAACTTATCAAAAGCAGCTGACAGATCTGTGTAGATGACATCTGTTTGAGCTCTTTTCGTCATGCTGTTCGTGATGAAAGATGTAAGGCACAATAAATTAGTACTAGTGGAGCGACCGACTATGAATCCATGCTGAGTTTCAGACAGATACTGCTTGCTGTGAGAAAGCAGAGGATCCATCACAACGAGTTCGAACAGTTTTGATATTGCACTCAGCGAAGTTATTCCTCGATAATTGTCCACGTCACGTTTGTTCCCTTTCTTGTGCACAGGAAACATTTGTGCAATCTTCCAACATGAAGGAAAGATGCCACTGGATAAGGAAAGCCGAAACAGGAGGAGCAACGGATACTGCAAACTGGAAATGTGTCTTTTCAGGAAATTGGATGGAATACCATCGGGACCAGGTTTGATCGATGACTTTAGTTTTGATGCAGCAGAGGAGATCATTTCTTCGCTGATGTCGATAACACCTAGTACATGGCCATATAGGGGAACATTGTCTGCTGCGTGATGTACTTCGTTGTCGGTAAGCTGTTCATCGGTAAAAACGTCAGCAAACTTTAGCGAAAACAGTCTGCAGATCTCCTGCAGTGATGATACAGTTTCGCCCTTAAATGTCATAGAGGAAGGTAGGCCAGATTCCCCGCGTTGCTTGTTGACATGATTCCAAAACAGTTTAGGATGCGTTTTGAGATTGGTTTGGATCTTACTTTGATATCGGGAATAGCATATACGACTGACCCGTTTATAGGCGTTGTTGAGTCTGACGTAGTGATCCTTTAAGGAAAACGTGCGGTATTTAGTGTATTTCCTTAAGGCGGCTCTCTTGGCAGTTTTAAGTTTGGGACCGCTTGTTCGCATAATGATATAATAGCCATTGAAGTTCCAAATCGCATTTCCCATATAAGACTTTTTTTAAATTTAATTAATTGAAACATCATCGGATCTTGTTGAAATTTTGCTGAGTTGTTTATCACTCGATAGAACCCCTAGAAACAATTTAGTTTTATTGAATCATTGTTTGATTTCGTGCAATCAGGTCATGTAAAATCTTATTGGGCCAGTTATGCGGGTACTTTCAGTTTGGAACGCTCATTTTTTCACTACATGGTACATGGTCGTAATTTTTAATATGATTTATGGAATTACATTATAAATGAGCATTGGATTAAATCAAAAGTGATGAAAAGTCAAATGGGACTTAAGCCAAACTCACCTTAAGCCAAATGTTGCTAATCGTGCTCGGATCTCCTCGTTTCCTGTCTAGAGTGAAGCTCTTGATACACTGGGTAAGCAGTCCAACGCACAGTTCGGCCTTCTGTTTAACTTTTGCGTAGACGTCTCCGTCCCTACCTGGATTAGGAATTATTACAAACGCCAAGTCGATACCGCTCTGTTTTATATCATTGAGAATAAAATCCAATTCCTTTATACAAGTCCTCATGTCTCTTGGTTCGTAGAAATTGTCCCGCATAGAGAACGGTTGCAATAGAACGTTTTGCTTTTGTGACATCTGATAGATATACCGACCAAATTCTTGGATCGCATCTGGGCGAGTTCTTTGGTCCAGATTTAGTATTGTCCAATTCAATGAACGTCTTGTAACGGCAGTACTCGGAACAATGTAGCCCAGGTTATCTGCTTGCCATACGCCTTTGGATGGTCTGACGTTCTTATTGTTGGCGTATGACAACTCGGGTGGATCGATGATTCGGCCATCAACCGCCTCGAAATTATTCCCAACTCCCACACCAAACTCCTTGATGGTTGGAGCGTTGTTGTAGTTGATTTGATTGAACAAATCCATGATCTTTCGTTTTCGGGTTGCGGTATCGGTAGCCGAATTCTTAATTATTTGTTGGGTGCAGCTATGTAGTTCTTTGCTCATCCAATCCATGATCGGCCTATCCGGAATCTCTCCTCGATTCAATTCTCTCAGTACGTTCAAAACTTGCCCACCGGATGTGAATGCTTTGTGTGACACGTCAATATTCAAGAACGGTTTGGCGCCCAACAACGCAGATTGAAACAGGCCATACCACAGTTCGTGATTGCTTCCAGGTGGGTCCGGTGTCTCCGGTTTTACGTAGATCGATTTTTTAAACTGCAATAGAAGGAAAAGGTAATTAATTGTGCTACATATGTATATAATATCAGTAAAGTAGAGGTAAATATAGTGATGAGCTCTTATAAATACTACCGTGACATGCCCTATTACCGTGGGGTTAAGAACGTATTCACAAAGAATTCGCTACATAAAATTTAATCTGAAACAATCACCCTTGAAAATTATGTCGCTTTAGTCAATATGCATTTGAAGGAAAACATATGTTTGTAGGGTAAAATGCCCAATAGTGGACCCCCAACCAATAGTAGACCCTCCAGACATTTTTTCATTATTACAGCACAATGGAAACATTTTGCTATGAAATTCCGTTGGGAGAACCTATTGCAGTCCTATGATTTGATTACATGCATTGAAAAAGCTCTGGAAAGTAAAATTAGTTGATTTTTTACAATTCTATAAAAAATAAACACGAGAGTGTCCATTATAGGAATATTTTGGGGGGTCCATAATAGGGAAGAAGAACGTCCCGAAACGAAACATGAAAATCAAATGAAGTGTCGACTATAGGGAAGCAATTTCCTATTATGGACCCCCAGGGGGTCTACTATAGGGCAAATTTAGTCCAACTTTACAATGTTAATTCCAAAGAATAACGTCGAGTATTTGAGTGTTTTTTGTATGTATCGTGAACAGGAGATGCAGAGCTTGATATTAGATATGACGCAAAATTAATATTTTGAAAATTTCTCATCCTTATGCCAGGAAGAGCAAAATTTCGCTACTAGGGGGTCCACTATTGGGCATTTTACCCTACTTCAACTCATAAAAATAAAGAAAATAGTGTTCGAACAATAACACGGATACAAATTTCATCCATTTGCTTCAAAAATATACATGTTTACTTCCAAAATGGTAAAATGTTTGAATCAAACATATTTATTTTTAAAACCAAATTAAATCCCTGTTTGTTTTATACGTACACTAGTGGGCAGCCCCTCGCTCGCTCTTGAAAAAGTAAACAAAAACTCGAGTTCGGATCGGATCCGATCGTAGGTCAATAGAGGAGCAGGAGCAAGCGTAGAATAATATGTTTTCTTGCTTCCAAATTGATGATAAGGATGTTTTTCAGGTACAGAAAGGTAAGTAAATGAAATATAAACGATTGGAATTATGAAATCTGGTAGTCAAATGCTACCAGAATATGAAAATTGGTAGAGTTGAAAAGAAAATATTATGAATGGCCAAACCAAAACAATAATTCCATGTTTGCTTCAAGCATTTAGCTGGTTGAAACAACTTGAAACGCACATTTGATTCAAAAGAAAGTTTTCGTTCGCTTCAAATGCAACAATATGTTTGATCCAAACATATTTATTTTTGATGCCAGAACAAACTGAATTATTGTTTGGATTTACCTAGAATATGTTTGTTTTTAACGTAGTTTTTTCTGCGTGAATACCGCGTAGGGGAGGACGGGGCAAGATCGCCACCCGCAAGATGAGCAACCCATAATTTTAACGTTATCATGCCTTTTTTCTCTAAATAACCCTCCACACTTGTAAACTATAGTCCAACAAAAGACTTAACATTAAAAAATATTATGAAAATGAAATGAATCTGAAACACAGATAAATTAGCAAAAGTTGATGAAAATTTGGTTTTTCTTATAAGAAATAGGCATTGAAAAATAAAGTTTTTGAAACATAAATATTTTTAAATGAAAATCTTGACTAAGTACACACATTATACATATGTCTTCAAAGAATATTGTAGGGCCATTTAAAATATTTACAGTTAAATGTTAGACCATGCTTAATTTGATTTGTATACTTCATCTCAGATGGGACAAGGAGCACCCCATTTTAAACAACCAAATAATACACAAACCTATTTTGTACAACCTACAATTAACCTTTCCCGTCAAAAATGTTTATTCGCTCAATCAATTCTTTATCTTATTCAAGGTCAACTTTCCCAAAGAACCTATATTTGTTTACGCCTCGTATTTTTAAATTTAAAATAAAAAATCGAAAAAGTACTGTTTTTCAAGATTGGCCTAACATTTTCCCGACTTTGAACGAACATCGGGTGAATTTCTCAGAACGGTTCACACGAGCAGCACTTTTCGGTCTTTGTTTTCAAATTTTAAAATAGTTAAAGGCTTCCAAAATTATGGGTTTTTCGGCAAAGTTGACCTTAGATAAGCCAGAGAATCGACTGAGACAATAAAATGATATACAAAAAGGTCAATTATGATTTACTATGCGCTGAATCTGTTGAGCGTGTGATTTTGATGGTATCAAAAACAGTTTTAATGTTTTAACATGGCCAGTGCGCATTAAAAAGCTATTTTTTTTATAATACCGTGCACGCACCATACTTTGCGCAGTTAAGGAAATGCAAAATTGAATCAAATCGTACAACTTACAGAAAGTAGCTATTTGCCTGAATTAGTTTCCATGATGTAGTATTATTATCATATTATTGTTTGAGAACTAAATTTGGTACAAAAATTTGAAATAAATAGTAAATTGAACTTCAAAGCAGACCCCTTATTATATGCCTGACTTTGCGCACATAACTTAGAAAATTGCTAACACGAAGCAAGCGTCTATCATATAATTTTTCATCCAAATTTTATTTTTTCAGCTTTTACTACTATTACAATTCATGTTCATTCCATTTGTAGGCATATTTGAGAATATGAGGATGCCCAGCATTATTTTCTTATGGTTCGACATACTTAGTATGTTTTCACGTCTGTTGGTGTATGTATTGTACAGCCTCATTTATGTACATTGGCCACAGCTAACAAAAGTTCTTTTTTGTGTAAACCCAATTCCGACGAGGTATATCGTAAATTGAAAATATCGAAGAAATACGAGTTGTGCGCAAAATTAGGTACACCGAATTGAAAAATTGTTCCTAACATTGCGCATCATAGGGTAACGATGGTATTTTGGACATCTGAATATTTTTTGGACTTTTGGCTGTATTTTGTTTATTTTGTTACATAAATATGGTTCGAATTGTGATAATGAACGAGGCAAAACAGACACATGATTCCTATTTATTTAACAAACGCTAAGTAGAAAAACACGCAAAATATAACTAAAAGTCCAAAATATATTCAAATGTCCAAAATACATCATTTACCCTATATTTAAACGAAAAATGTAAATAACAAACCAAATTCTCATGAGATGGCTTCAACAACGTTATAATTACACTGGATTTTGTTTATACACGATTTACATTTTTTTTTTTTCAATTTTGCACTCATCCTGAATGTTCAACGCATATTAATTATCATGTGATTTTTCTTTGATTTATTCTGGATTTTTTAAAACATGTTGTGAAGATTTTGGTGATAAGTTGAAGTCACAAGATCAAAAACACGAGCGAAAAAAAATCGTGTAAAAACAAAATCCTGTGTATTAGGTTCATGTTTAATCAGTTGTCAGCGAATGTAAAAATTTACAAAAAATACAGTTTTTCGGGTAGACCGTCACTTGTCATTCGTGCTAAGAACACGCCATTTTGGTAATTTTCACTGTTTTCAGTACAGCATCCATTCGCTAACTGGGCTAAAACATCAGTCCAGTTAACGAGCGCCGCTTTTTAACTGGGCTGTCAAGGAAATTTACAATGTATTGTTATGATCAATGTTTTACATGAAACGACAACAATATACCATTTAGACTCCCCTCGCAACCTAGTGTTTGTTTTTGTTTTTTGACGGATAACTGCTTTTTAACTGGGCTTTGGCCCAGTTAGCGAACGCCCAGTTATAAAATAAAGAAGTCCAGTTAAAAAGCGCCCAGTTAGCGAACTGTTGCTGTACAAGTTTCGACTATTAAAATGAAATATGTGTCATTTAACAGCGAAAAAATGTATATTGTAAACATGTATATTGTGCTGACAAGTTATAATTTTATTTTGAAATTCAATTTAAACGTATTCTATTACAAAAATAACCGCCAAATGCGCAAAGTTGGGTGCGTGCACGGTAGAGTAGAGTGGGGCAAGAGTACGCACTTAGTTTTCAATCGATCATGTGGCCCTTATGAAGCAAGCTTCTGCATATCAAATCAGTGTCGATGATTCATATACTCTTCCTTTATGTTACCCAGTGGAAAAAATATTGAAATTATTGAGATTCGTTTTAGTAGAACCCTTATTGCAAGACAAGTGAAAAACGCACTCTTACCCCACCGATGGGGTAAAAGTGCGCATCGGGTGGGGTAAGAGTACGCATTTATCCAATCATGTGCTTTACGTATATATTAACACAAATAAGAGTTAATAACATTTAATTGATGTTTAATGAGCATACATTAGGGAATGTTTAAAGATAACGTAACTCTTAAAGGGGGAGGGGGTGCACTTTCATTCGAAAAAATATTGTTTTTTTTTATATATACAAAAAACTACAGAGGTAAAAATATATATCAGGTTTCGCGTGGCGTATACAAAGGCATTTTCCTTAAAGAAAGTCCACCAATCACGTAACGTAAAATTTGGCCATTTCATCACCCCTCCGTTACACTATTTGTATGAATCCTCTAAAAATTATATGGATCGTCACACATCTCACAACCCCTCCCAGCTAAACTTTGCGTAATTTATGAATGTATCTTTTGATTAAATGAAATTATCATTTAGATGAAATTGTGTTTTCGTACTATGTTTAGGTGTTGTTGTCAACAAGTCCTAATACAATTTCATTATTTCTCTTCAGTGCTTTGTTCGCTAAGTCCTTTCTAACACCAAATTACTTCAACTTATTCTAAAAACTTGTGATAATTTCAAATTCTGTCCCTTTTTTCTTAGTTGTGGATCTTTACGCTTTGGAAGAAGTCTTATTTCGGCCGGAGATACGGGTTTGACTTGAAGATTCATATGCGTACTCTTGCCCCACCGGTTCCTGCGTACTTTTACCCCACAGTCCCAAAAAATATTCAAGTAATGGTTTTGACTTCTTGAAAAACAAACGGGATTGGTGTTCTGTACCATAAAGTACTCTATACAATAGGTTATCGAAATGGTATAATGTTCACCTGATTGAACGTATACCGTGGATAATCAAATTTCGGACACACTCAAACTTCGGACGCTTCAATTCGTATGGGAAATTTTCTGAAATATTTCATCGAAATGTTTCGCCAAGCTGGATCGGAAGGACTAATAGTTTTAGCTTATTTTAGTATAGTAACATTATAATAAGACTTGTTAAAACAATGCGATGAAATGATCAAAAGACAGTCTGAGCTGTCAGTGAGAATTGTTTTCAATTATTCTTCCCGGTACTGAGTAATCAGGTGTCCGAAGTTTGAATCTTCGTGTCCGAAATATGAATCCAACCCCGCCGGTGTCCGAGGTTTGAATCGAACACAAGCCGGACATTTTCATAAATTGCAAACATTATTCGCAATATATTGCTCATATTAAATACATAGTTCAAAGATGAATACTATACTTAGTGATTGCAATGGTGATTTGAACGTTGTGATTTGATATGTGAGTAAACAGGATGATTGTATATCAGAAAGTGCTTAAGCGTCCGAAGTTTGAGTTTGCACGGTATATGCGGTAATGAAATACTAGTTGCGGAAATCCAAATATTTTTAGCAAAATGACCAAAAAGTTATCTAACTCCATGTCTCCCTTGTTGTTTATTCAAATCGTTTACAATTACACATGATAATAGTTGGCCAGAATACCTGTCAAACTGATGCAGTGCTGCTAGTTTATCTTTTTTTATTACTTCAAAAAATCAAAAACGTACTCTTACCCCACGCGCACTCTTGCCCCACTCTACTCTATTGATGCTCTAATACATTTCAGTTGGAAAAAATGTTTCTAGAAGGGTGCCCTTCTTGCCCCATTGTATATTTGAACAAGTCCAAAAAAGGGTTTCTAGTCACATTTATCGGGATATCCGTTTTTTTGAAAATTCCATGTAAAATGTGTTCTACTTTACATTAAAAAAATGTTCCATTTTTTATTTTTGTTAGATTTGTTTGTTAAATTAGTAACCTATGGAATTAATAGATTAATAGTTTGTTCCTACACTAGCTACGAAGTAGACGTGCTTTTATTAAGAAGTAACTCATTAGATTATGGGCCCAGAGTTTCCATAGCAACAATATAACAAGTGCAAAATTGTTCAAGTGAAATGGCGCAGAAAGTGGAATCGGAAGCAGCAGCGTCATTCAAGCCGGAAGTAATGGACGTCAAGCAATAAATTCTGCTGTTGTCGATGATAGAGCGATTGCGTGGGCGCGAGAATTATACTTCGTGGGCGTTTGCAACCAAGATGATCCTGATACGTGAAGGTACTTGGGACGCTGTAGAACACGAAGGGGCGGATTTAGCCGATGGCCATTCGCTGAAAGCTCTAGCAACGATCTGCCTAAGACGATCCCCACCGATGTGTATCCAAATGAGTGTCGAAATGCGTTCATATTTTATTTATGCATTTGTTCTCGCACCGGTTGTTTCTATCAAGGTTGTTGAAGTGCAATCATGCTTCGCACCGGTGGTGAATATCCGGTTGCTATTGAGGCAAACACGGAAATAAATAAAATCAGGAAAAAAATATTATTTATTTTCAAATCTTTCAGAACGCGCTCCAACTTTTGTAATATAAATATGTGCGTAATGCATTTTGTGATTATCAGATTAGCTAGACACATATCTGCTAGGTGGCGCTAGCTTATATGCAATAATTTAGTGAGGTGGATATCTCGAGATCTATAAGACTTAGAAAGATTTTGTCTTCTACAAAGTTGTTCGGGTAGCCATAACATTTATGATGGAGACTAGTTTAGTTTGGAATTCATACGCATAGCGGCGCTAGTTAGGTTAAATATTTCTAAATCCGTTAGAGTTAGAAAGTGGCCATCTTCTACAAAGTTATCCGAATTATCTGTTAGGTTGGTTATTATGCAAGATTTAAAAGGGTAGTCAAAACCAGAAGTTTAGTTTGAAACCGCAATACTCATTGGCGCTTGAGTTGAGTCGAATCGAGTCAAGTACGAGACACTGAAGATGGTCTTACTGTAGTATCTGTCAAAGGTACAACCAAGTGGTGGAATTAAATGGAATTGTTCGAACTCGTCTTATGGCAAGTTACTTTGTAGAATACGGCAATATTCTTAAAATTCCAGATTTTGAGATATTTAACCTATCAGTTTATTTCTTATACACTAGCGCCGCTAATCGATTGTGTTTAAAACTAAACTTGCTTGCATCATGACGGTTTTCACCACCAGAACAACCTACGGAATACGGCAATATTCTAAAAATTTCAGTTTTTCAAATATCTAACCTAGCAGGTTATTTCTTATACACTAGCGCCACCAAGCGGTTATATCTTAATCTACACCTGCGTTGATCATACTAGTTTTGACCACCCGAACAACTTTGTAGAAGAAAAAATTACATATTTTGAGATACCTGACATTTCAGGTTAGTTCCAATACACTAGCGCCGCCAAGCGGTTGTATTATTAACTAAACTTGCTTTCGTCATGATGGTTTTAATCATCCGAACAATTTTGTAGAAGACGGCAATATTCTTAAGATTTCAACTATCGAAATATCTAACCTTTTAGGTTATTTCCAATTCACTAGCGCCGCCAAGCGGTTGTATCTCAAATTAAACTTGTTTTCATCATGATGGTTTTGACCACCCGAACAACTTTGTAGAAGACGCCAATATTCTAAAAATTCCAGATTTCGAGATATCTAACCTATGAGATTATTTCATATGCACTAGCGCCGCCAATCAGTTGAAATCCAAACTAAACTGACCTCCATCACAATGGTTTTGATGATGAGTTCCCGAACAATTTTTCAGCAGACGGCAGATTTTTTATTTATGGGTTACTTTATATTTCCGTGTGATGGTTTGGCAACGGTTGGAGCGGGTCGCCAAATTTGCCAACTCACTATTCACCGAAGGTTGCGTTTACATTTCCCAAACCCGTTTACCAACGACCGGGGCGAGTTCGCGTCATGATAGAGGTTGCTATTTTGGCTTTATTTACGCACTGGTGGGGATCGTCTAAGTATAGAACCTGTTAACTATAGTCTGGTTCAGCTGTGGCAGCATTTCTCCAGGGTGACCTTGCCGAGGAGGAGATTTATATGGTACAACCGGGGGAAGCCCATATGGCATAATGCCATTTGGCATAATGCCGTTTGGCATAAGACCGTTTGGCATAATGCCATTTGGCATAACGATTTAAATGTCTAAAGGCCATTTGGCATAAAGACAATTTGGCATAACGACCATTTGGCATAATTTGTTGGGTACCTCGAGGCCATTTGGCATAACGACCGTTTGGCATAATGACCATTTGGCATAATCCTCGAAAAATGAATTAAAGACAACGGGCCGTTTAGCAAAACTACCATTTGGCACAAAAAAGGTTAATCGTAGAAATATATCGACATTGCTGTTTCATAAGGGCGAAAGTCGCAAACGTAAACATTGACTTCTTCTGCTGATTCCAGGAAGATTAAAGACTTCTGGCGATATTTTCCACTTCTGTTTGATAGAAGGCGCGGAGCGCCACCAGTTCCAAGTGGTTGTTACCTGGGAGCGGTCCTAGTTGTTGAGAAATTTGCAAGAAAAGGCATTGTTTACGATTGCGAGTATGCATTTGCCCGGGATGAAGCAAAAAAGAAGATGACTTCTTCTAAAAGTACGCATTTGCCCGGGATGAAGCAACAGAGTAGATGACTCCTTTGTATTTACCCGGAATGAGGCAAAAGAGTAAATGATTCATTTCTTAAAAATACGCGTTTGCCCGGGATGAAGCAAAAGAGTAGATGACTCCTTCTTTAAAAGTACGCATTTGCCCGGAATAATGCAAAAGAGTAGATGTCTCCTTCTTTAAAAGTATGCATTTGCCCGGGATGAAGCAAAAAAGAAGATGACTCCTTCTTTAAAAGTACGCATTTACCCGAAATAAGGCAAAAGAGTAGATGACTCCTTCTTTCGAAATACGCATTTGCCTGGGATGAAGCAAAAGAGTAGATGACTCCTTCTTTCAAAGTACGCATTTACTCGGAATAAGGCAAAGTAAGCCACGAAGCAACTCATAAGCAGGATCAGAAGCAGCACGGCGAACCACGGAAAATATGCCAATATTCATTAGTCTAAGTTTGAAGACTAAGGACAACTCTTTGTATAACATATATCAGATTAAACTGTACTTCTTTGTATTTTTATCCCGAGCCATTTTTTTAATCCCATTTTTTGGTTGCCACCCGTTAGGAGTAAAAGTAAATCACTCCTTAAAATACGCGTATGCCCAGAAAAAGGCAATAATACAGATATAAATTGAGCTTCTTCCTAGAGTTTTTATAATTATTATTTTTTCAAATCAACTGAAGTGGGTGGAAATTTTCAAGCATCAGCTTATGGATAAATTTCACATGAAAGATCTCGGCGAGGCAAACCATTAGGATCTCAAAAAGAAATGAAACTGTTGAACTGGACCAGCAGAGTTATATCGAAGAGCTGCTTCATCGTTTTAATATGGTTGATTGTAATCCGGCGACAACCCCAGCTGATGCAAGTCAACGTTTGAACAAACTAATTTATTTAATCTATTAATTTCATAGGTTACTATAATGTAACATCCCTCCTTTTGGAGCTGGAACAGATTTCGTGAGAACATCCGCCTTCTGTTGTTTTGATCCAACGTGGTTGATTTCAATTTTCTTCATTTGGAGTTGTTCCCTTACGAAATGGTGTCTCAAATCGATATGTTTGCTTCTGGGTGAGTAGCCAATCTCATTTTCCGCCAAACAAATTGCGCTGCGATTATCGCAAAACATTGGGATCGGTTGCTCTATTCCAAAAATCCAACACTAGGCCTAGGTATTTCCCTTCATCGGATTCTACTTCGTGACCACAGGCAATAATTTTACTGCTCGGAAAATGTCTTTGGCTCCGTCGGTTTATGAAATAGATAGCTTGTCTTTTGTTCAGGTTGTTTTTAATTTTCCACTGGCTTTGGAACCCCTCGAGTGGATTCTGAGCAGCTTGCAGGCTGGTTATCACTTTGTTTAGGTATGAGTCCGTAGCTGCGAATGCTGTGTCGTCTGTGAAGATAAAATAGTGTACCCTATCCATCATTACAACATCGGCCGTGAAGATCCTTGTGGTACCCCACATGGAATACTTTTCATTTCATAAAGGTTCCTGTTTACGTTAACCTGGTAAGTACGATGTTTTAAGAAATTTTGACGAGAATTGTTGGAAAACCAGCGACAGCCATCTTGTGGAGTATTGCATCTTGACACACGGAATCATAGACCATTTCCACATCCAGCAACATCATGCCGGATGACTGTTGCGTAGTTAGTCCAGATTTTACTTTCTTAATTATAGTCGAATCAGCTGGGGGTGTGTACCTAGAGTGTCCACGCCTAAAACCAAATTGCTGATTTGGAATTAATTGCGATGTCTCGATTTGTCGCTCCAACAACTTGTTAATAGTCGGGAGCAAATTTATTGGTCGGTAATTTATTTTTTCACCGTAATGGTAGGCTGTATTTGCATTTCTTGCGAAGCGTCTATGTCATTTTCCACATTCTGTCTTCCCCGGTGTCCAACGTACTGATATCTTTGCCGAACCTCTTGAGACGGGCTGAGCACATTCCGTCCGAATGCAATTGTTCAAGGATTGAACAACAACTTCGAAGAACGGATCTCTTGTTCTAGTTTTTCACTGTTTTTCACGACGATTTCTAAGGATGATCAAACCCTTGGTATGATACTAGATTTCCGGTACAGCATAGGCTCAGACAGGTATTTTTGGTACTGCTACATTCTCCGCTTGAATGATGGTAATGGAGAAAAAATCAATTGCAGCATCTATTTAGGCCGTAACGAGTGGTACAACTAGACTATTGTTGACGGTACTCTGGAACCTGGGCCAGTCGGCAGTGCACTTTCTTTTCGGGTAACGTTGAAATTGATCTACCTACCTCGATCTACTACCTCGTTGCAGTATGCCTGCGCTCAAAACTCTCGACGGTGTACAACACGCGTCGAAGTCGGACGCCGCGGCTTAACATTAAGCGGCTATAAGACGGTAGACTAGCCCAAGAATACGCGCAGCAGCTGAAAGTGGCACTCCCAACGGAAGAGCAGTTAGGCGCAGCGTCTCTTGAAGATGGGTGGAGAGATATTCGATCCGCCATTGGTAGCAGCGCAACCGCTGCACTTAGCACGGTGCCCCCGGATCAGAGAAACGACTGGTATGACGGCGAATGTGAGCAGTTTAAGGAAGAGAAGAATGCAGCATGGGCGAGATTGCTGCAATACCGCACGAGTGCGAACGAGGCACGATATAAACAGGCGCGGAACAGACAAAACTCGATTTTCTGGATCGAGACCATGAAGAGACGGAGCAACTGTACCACGCTAAAAACACACGAAAGTTCTATGAGAAGTTGAACCGTTCACGTAAGGGCCACGTGCCACAGCCTGATATATGTAAGGACATAAACGGGAACCTTCTTACAAACGAGCGTGAGGTGATCCAAAGGTGGCGGCAGCACTACGAATAGCACCTGAATGGCGATGTGGCAGAGGAAGATGGCGGTATGGTGATGGACCTGAGGAAACGCGCGCAGGACATAATTCTGCCGGCTCCGGATCTCCAGGAAATCCAGGAGGAGATTGACCGGTTGAAGAACAACAAAGCCCCTGGGGTAGACCAATTACCAGGAGAGCTATTTAAACACGGTGCTGAGGCACTGGCTAGAGCGCTGCACTGGGTCATTACCAAGATTTGGGAGGAGGTCATTGCGGAAGTGTTGCCAATCGCTATCATGTTTAACATCAGGGAAGTAAATCGCTACTATCTTGATTTTTCTGACCAGGTGGATTCCGATTGCTTCGATTACTTTCATGGAAATATCGATCTGCTCAATTACAGTCGCCTCTCCACATCTCGATATTGAAGGGACCATCGAGATAGGGAGAGATCGAGGAATGGAAGAAAAATTGAAATGGGTACTAGATCCAAAAAAGCTAGTTGCTATGAAAAACAACAACAAAACAAATGTCGTTTCCTGTTGTTGATTTGTTTGTTATTGTTCAAAGATGGTCTAGTAGCCTAAAAATTTGAACATATCGACATAAGGAGAGTGAATCCTGAGCAAAATATGATCAGAACACATCGAGATAGAGAGATATCGAGATAGGGAGGTTATCGAGATGTAGGAAGCTTAAATGTATGTAGATTGAAGGGACTGAGGAAAACATCGACATAGGGAGAGATATCGAGATAAAGAACATCGAGATGTATGCAGGGTGGCCACTGAAATTCGATTTTCAAATTCCCGGTTTTTTCCCGCTTTTCCCGGTAAATTTTGACAAATTTTCCCGGTTTTTATTTAACTTGCCATGTAGTTAGTGTCAACCGGCATTTAATCAACATAGTAATACCACAATAACACCTAATTACAATGGTTTTATTCTTTTCTTAGCTGCAAAACTTTCGTAAATATTTTTTCTTGGTTGCAAAACTTTCGAGGCAATGGACATTGCATGCACTATAGGATTTCGGGCGGTCATTAATCGAAAATGTCATGTCTTCCGAATTATTTTAAAATATTTTCTCTCCATTGTCAATACTCTAATTAAGAGAAATTCTGAATTTGAAGTCTCTAGGTGCACTAGTTCCAAAGATATAAGGTGGCAAAGTCAGAAATGGGTAAAAAAGTTAGCAAATTTTCTGAAAAAATATTTTATTTTCAACTATTTATTGAAATATTTTTTAAATGTTTTTTCTTCAATGTTAATACATCATTACAAAGGTTATTGTATAAGCTTTTAAATGGTGTGCAACACTAATGGTTACACTGTGAAAAAATTGAAAAAATGCGGAAGCAATATTTTTTTCCAAAAACGACGCTATTTTCAACTTTGATAGTGAAGAACTTTTTTTTCCTCAGGAATCCCCGGGTTCTTTTATGATACACATCAAGGACAAAGCTTCGACTAAAATGTCCCGAAAAATTGTCAACTAACTCAGCGCGAAGAATTGAGGTGATGTCTGTATGTGTGTGCATGCGCGTCTGTATGTATGTGCGCAAAAGAACGCAATCGCCATTTAGACACTTATTTGTGTCCGATTTTCTCGCAACAAGTTTCATTCGACGGGAAATCTAGTCCCATCGTTTCCTATTGAAAATGGGTCAGACTGAACTATGCGCTCAAAGGGTATGGTCAAAATACATTTATTGGTAATAACTTCGACTTTATTTATAACCATTTGAGCTCATTTAATTAACTTTTCAAAGGAGTAATGAATAAAACCCCCAATGCAATGCAGCACAACGGTAACGGAAGGATTTAACAGTTCGCTCATATATTTCCTGTCAAATTTTACCGTTTCCGTCGCCATTCCGCTGAAATGCGTTTGGGGCTTGAGTGGTTTGAGTCATTCTCTAAACCTAATTTTCTGAGCTATTCATTAGCTACTGATGGAGAACTAAATATGAGATTTCATAATATGTAAATATTTATAAATCTCCTGGAATCAATAATTCCCGACATGTTTATTGCAAAAGTAAAGACGAACAATATCTTAGTTAGAACGGAGCGTATGAAATTCCTGCTAGTGTTCATGAATGTCTGGCTAATGGTAGGGAAATATTTATTCACTCATCTACACTTTGAGGTTCACTGGCTGAACAACCAGCGGAAAGTCAATATAAACAGTTGAAGAAATTTAGAACTCATAATGCAAGAAAATGATCAAGAGAGGCAAATGTTGACATTTTCCTTCGTGCCTTACATGAATCAGATCCATTTTAAGCTCGATTTGGATAACGAGGAGACGTTGGAAAAAATTTTCACTTAGTTATTCTTATGCCATGCGTAATTTTGTAATATTTGAAGATTTTCAAAAGTTCTTTATCTTCTAATACTTTAGATGAATTTATCTCATCTTCCATCGTTGATGGAATTGAAGAAAATATCATTGAAGACTTAAACCTTGACACAGAAAAAGAATGATGCTGTATATAACTTGTAGAAATCATGAAAACAAATCAAAAGTAATTCAAATAGTGTTGTTATTTAAATTAAAAGAATTTTGCTTTTCGGAAGAATGGAGCATTCTTACATTCCACAATGAATGTCCACATTTTTTGAGAATATATTAATCTCATTTTTGAATAACTTGTACACGTAAAAATGTCATGGGATTGCGATTTCTAATTTGCTAATACCCTTTTTCAAAAGTTATTTTCAATTCTGATTATTTGATTAACATTTAATGCTTTATGATCCTTCAGATCCTAGTACTTTGTCAAACAAATTGTTCTAAATACAAATTGTGAGGCATGAGAGTGAGAACAAAAAATATCACGGAATGTCATGAAATTAATGTCATTTAACATGATCGCCGCCATAATGTCCATAAATTGCTGAACTTAGTTTTGTACAGCCCCTTCCTTCTCCTTAAGAAAACGCACGAAATTTCAACTTCCCAAATAGGTTTGCTTTGTCACGTTAATCGAACCTATGAAAAAAATAATTACGTAATTCATAGACGATCCCCAAAGGGGGGGGGGTTGGAAATTGTATATTCATGCTATTTCGACCATACACAGCTAAAACTAAGTGGAAAATCACTTTAAAAGTCCAATTTTATTTTTGACCGCTCGCTTGTATGGGGATCCCCCATAGTGGCATGGCAGTCTAGTTCTGGTTCCTTCTTCTTATGGCATAATGTTCACAGAAAGCAGAAAAAACGTATTCTACGTATAGTATCTTACAGTATCGCCAACATATTTTAATGTACAGCTCTAGGTTTTATCTTATTCAGACTAATAGCAGACCTGACGAACTTCGTTTCGCCTAAAATTGATTTTTTCTCTGATTCGCTCTCGAGTTATGCTTAAATTTCTGTTTCATTTGTATAGGAGTCCCCTTTCCTGAAGCGGACGGGGTTTCAAACCACCACAAAACATTTCTTCCTTCCAAAACCTCCACATGCCAGATTTGGTCCCATTTGCTTGATTAGTTCTCGAGTTATGAAGAAATTGGTGTTTCATTTGATGGGAGCCCCTTTCCAGGCGAGGAGGGTCTCGAACCATCTTAAGAACCTTCCCGGCCCCAAAAACCCTCCATACAAATTTTCACGCCGTTCGGTTAAGTAGTTTCCGAGTCTATAAGGTTCAGACAGACAGAAATTCATTTTATGTATATATATTTTAAAGAATACCTTCCTGAAAAACTGATTAAGCTTTTCAAACTATCGCAAAAGTATGTGAGAAACGGGTGCTTAGGGCCATCTTTGTAGGTGTGCAGGAAGACGGTGATTGGCGGCGAAGGATGAACCACGAGCTCGCCCATCTCTACGACGAGCCCAGTATCCAGAAGGTAGCTAAACCGGAATCGTACGATGGGCAGGGCATGTTGCAAGAATGTCGAACAGCAACCCTCCAAAGATAGTTTTCGCTTCAGATCCAGCAAGTACAAGACCATGTGGAGCACAGCGAGCGAGGTGGATTGACCAGGTACAGAACGATTTGGCGAGCGTGGGCGCATTCGAAGATGAGATGCGGCCTCAGACTGTGTATTGTGGCGTCAAATTATTGATTCAGTGTTATCTGTTTACATTTTTAATTTATTTAGCTTACATCTATCTGTTTAGATGTAAGCTAAATAAATTAAATGAATGTGAGGAAAGACACAATTATCTCTAATAAAATGAATCAAATTAAATCGATGTGTTTGAGTTAGAGAACTAAGCAATGAAGTAAGTGTATAACCGCATCATAGTTATTGGTTTACTAAATATCCACAAAATTATAAAACAACTAATATGCATTCTAACCCAGGTTTAACCAGAAATTTTTGTTTCCGATCAAGATCATTATTTTTTATGATTCGTAATTAAGTCAATTTTACATTTTGATTTCTAGAATTTGTTTTAATCAGTTTTCTATCTATTTAAATAGAATCTTGATTTTATTATTAAAAAGTTCAACGTTCAACGCTTCCATTCAATATTAGCATATTCGAATTATCGAAGTGTTGAAACTTATTCCCGTTGGAACTTATTTCTCATGTAACAAGTTAAAAACATATTTTAGAGTATATCCGTATATCTTTCACCATCATAACCTTTTATATTGTATTGGGTTGAAAAAAAAAACTAAAATAAAGATATTTTACTCTTCAAAATATTCACGGATACAAATTTCATCCATTTGCTTCAAAAATATACATGTTTATTTCCAAAATGGTAATATGTTTGAATCAAACATTTTTATTTTTAAAACCAAATTAAATCTCTGTTTGTCGGAAGTCAACAGAGGAGCAGGAGCAAGAGTGAATCATATGTTTTCTTGCTTCCAAATTGATGATAAGGATGTTTTTCAGGTACAGAAAGGTAAGTAAATGAAAAATGAATGTTTGGAATAGTGAAATCTGGTAGTCAAATGCTACCAGAATATGAAAATTGGTAGAATTGATAAGAAAATATTATGAGTGGTCGAACCAAAACAATAATATCCATGTTTGCTTCAAACATTTAGCTGGTTGAAACAACTTGAAACGCACATTTGATTAAAAAAAAAGTTTTCGTTCGCTTCAAATGCAACAATATGTTTGATCCAAACATAGTTATGTTTGATGCCAGAACAAACTGAATTTATGTTTGGATTTACCTAGAATATGTTTGTTTTTAACGTAGTTTTTTCTGCGTGTTACAGACACAATCACGAAGTATCAAGGCAAGCTTGGACATTAAAAGTATTACTTTAAGTTGAATACATTCATTTAATAGAATTAATATTTCGATATTCGATTTTATGTTTGCCTCATAACACAATGTGTATAAAATGTCACTCGAAATTGATATCAAACTGAGCTAGTGACAACACAAACTGGATTCAGAAAAAAAGATCTACTTAATGTTTGTACCTCATGGACTACATGGACTAAAGATTAGAAAGCGACTAAGCGAGTAATGAACATTAAAGAGAAAATCATTTGCTAATATCAACTTCATAAAAACTTTGAAGAATTTTGAATTTGTTTGACGAAAATTTGTTTTTCCCGGTACAGGTCCTAAATTCCCGGTTTTTCCCGCTTTTTTTCCCGGTGACTTCAATTTCCCGTCTTTTTCCCGCTTTTCCCGTTTTTCCCGGTTCGGTGGCCACCCTGTGTATGTATTAGTTTTTTCTTTATTGATAACATTACATCTGCATCCGTGCGGTTTCTATCCATTCGAAGAAAGACAGTGGTGATTTGGGTAAAAGAATGAATTTGCAGATTTGAGCCATGTTTCAGTTATGGCAGCCATATGAGCAATTTCACTTGTGCTAAACTTTCGAATCTATTTCTCACAGTGAACACCGTCAAAGTTTTTGGTGTTCACGCCATTCGCGAAGTCGTACCCGATGTTCTTGGTGTTAAAGCCTGAATCAGGTGACAGGGTGAGCATCCAAGCTAGTCTCACATGGCGCGTAAAGGGTGAGCAGAGCACCCAAGTAAGAGAGCAAGAGCTTCAGGGTGTGTCAGAGAGAGCATTCAAGTGAGCCTCATACGGGATGAGTGCCTCTGCGAGTGTGAATGAGCGAGTACTGCCTATCCCCCAGAAGTGATGCTGGGAGGCAGTTCCTGGGGAAATAACGGCGGAGCCCAAGATTAATTTAGTCGGTATTACCTGGCACTGGTAACTTGGCAACTACTAAGCACGCGTGCTGGGTCGTGCGTAAATGCATTCTCCCTTGAAAGAAAAATACCCTAGGACTACAGATTACGAGTTATTTTTTTGTTAAAAAGATAAATCAAAATGTTTTTTGTTTTGAGGCATTGAGGATTCGCCTTAGGCGACCCATCTTGCCCCATCCTACCTTACCTATACGAGAATGGAAATAAACCTTCACTCGAAAACACATTAAAACATTTTACAAGATTGCAGTACTACCGCATTTTAAGATTCTTAGATTTGACCCAAGTTAGTTACATCTACAGTGTAGATTCTACACAGCTAGAAAAAAGTTTTAAATTTAAGTTCGCTGGTTCAGTATGGGAAGCCAAAATAAGGTAGCTTTTGTAAACATAATATTACCCACGAGTAAATAATAGAGTTTCCATCCCGGGACAAAAAATCCCGGGATTTAGGAAAATTGGGGATTTCCCGATTCCCGGGATATTATTTTTGAAATCCCGAAAATCCCTGTTACTGTTTCATTTCCGTTTCGCAAACAGTGTAATTTCTCTTCTTACAAAAGTTATTTGTTTTGAACGCGAAACCCAACTTAGGTGATAAACTCATATCATATTTTTATACCTTCCATCAGATATGATTTTTTTTCCAAGTTTGTTTATTTGGTAGGCTCAGGCATGTACACGGAGCCAAGGTTCTTTGTGATGCACAATCGATATCATCTTATTTTTAAAATAGTAAGAGAGGAACAGACCTGAAAATATCGAAGATAGAACACATTTACAAAAAATATTAGATTCCCATACACCACTCAATGGAGGGCTGCTGACTGATACTTTTTCCAGCAGCTACAGCTCTCTATTAATTAAACGACAATTGTATTGTATTAAATATCTACAGTACAAGATCAGCTACATCTATTTGGCGCCTGCTTCCTACCCATCTCCCGTCTACAGCGAGAATGTGTTGTGCACACTAACTGATATTCGTCTTGCCAATCTCCTCGCGCCGCCCAACATTTAGTTAGTCTTCCTGAGCTTCTTGCCTCCAACACAATTCTTGATCCAATTCATGAACTTCCAATCGAAGTTCGCTATTAACCCCATTATCGTTATATTATCGAACTCCGATAATAATTGAGTTGATTCATCTTTATCGCAGCAAGCGATTACGTAGAACACAATTAACTTTATCGGCGATAACGATAAATTAACGATTAACATCAAGATTAGGAAGCGATCTGTTCAAGATTAGGAAGAATTGCAGCTCTTGGCAAAAGTATCAATTAGTAGTCTGCCATGGTATTGTGTTTTCTTTGTCTACTGCGCATCTTCCATCTTTCGTCACTAGTATATTGAATAGAGCTTGCTGACGTTTACTCACCCTTATCTTTCAAGCGCATATGGGGAGGATAGGATTTGTGAATCCTATCCACTCTTTGCGCGTGCAAGAGAAAGATGATTAAACGTCAGCAAGCCTTATGTAATCCCAGCAGCTGTCTAAACCCAATGCATATTCAAAACAATGCAAACAGTCAGGCCGACTTCATCCGCTAGCGAACCCTTCTTCTCGGACTCGGCGATCATATATTCCAAAAGGGTACTCTACCTTCCGAGAAAAACGTGAATATTATTTGCTTCTTGAAGTCGTTTTTTTTTTAAAGAATCGATTCAAATTAGAATTGAATTGAGTTCCAATTTGAAATCTGTATTATCTGGCCTTTCTAAAATATGAACTTTGCCCCTGAACATTGAATAAAATCGTTTTTAAATCAAAAAATAAGTTTTCTAAGGAAACATCGAAAAATCCCGGGATCCCGGGATTTCCCGGGATATACGAACAAGTTCATCCCGAATCCCGGGACAACGAAAATGGCCGGGAAATGGAAACTCTAGTAAATAACAATTACCGTACAGAATGCAACCAGTATGACTGCATCAATAATGTTTGACTTACCTTGATGAAGCGAGGATTATTTTCGTAAGCTGTCCGGAGCACTATATCCAAACACTGAATAGCCGACATCGGCTTATCGAGATTGGTGCCATTGCCGTTGGTCATGTAAGTTTTAAGACAGGACATGTCTAGAACGGCTGCCTCCTTCATGGCAACGGTAAACTTCCGGTCGCGACCATCTCCACGAACCTTAATCTCTTTTTCATAGTGGTCTGCTTTCAAGCGACGTGCTGAATATGCATTTTTATGGCCATCAAATGCCAAACCATGATTCGGGAACATTTCCTGCAGAATTCACTGAACGCCAACCGTTGCCACTTGCGGGACGCCGGCGGTTGAATATCTACGTCGTAATGGTACGCAGTAGGTATCAAGCGATCCACAAACAGTTGTATATAGTTGACTTCCACTTTTATCATTTTTCCACGGGTACCGTGCGCATTCGCCCTGACCAGTACGGGCAGCAGTTTGGACGAGTGAATTTTCTGCTTGTCGATTTTTATGTTGCAGAAATCTTCTGCTACTCGTTCCAAAGCAGCGGCATGCGATGGAGATGATGAGTGTGATGATGGCGTTGTCAGTCCCGACGATTGTTCTTGTGATGGGTGTTGCTGTTGTTGTTGCCTTTGTCTGTAAGAGTTAAACATAGCGGATTACATATTTCTCTTTGGCCAGGGCCAAAGTGTGACAAAGAGTAAAGAATGCGGAGTTCAGTACCATAAAGATCGGGTGTTGAGGTAAAATTTTATGTTTTATGCTTTCCCCAGAAACTAGAATTAAGTTGCCGAGTATTGCTGGCATCAGATCGATGATACGTAAGGACTTCACATTTGTTTCAAGAAAAAGTACGATGTATGCTTGTGATGTGGCAAGATGGGTCAGGGCCGTTTTTGAGCATCGTGTACATTTTAATGTGGAGATTATGACTTTGTAGGAGGAATAATTTGGTTCTACTTTATTATCACTCGATTTGATGATAAAATTTTGATTTGGTAGAGTATGGCAAAGTAAAATATTTTTCAGCATTGTTTCTTATGCGAAATACACTTTCTATAAAACGTGTAATCTCGTCGAACAATGTAAAATTTATAAGTAATGTATGTGATGTTATACTAACTGCGTTGAAATAAATAAATTTGATCGAAAATTATACATTCTTAAATGAACTTACAAATGGGGCAAGATAGGTCAGCACATACTGAAGGGCATAGTTCAAAACATATTTTCCATTGCTGGTTTAATCATTTTAAGGTTACTTTTGACATAATGATGTTAATTTGTTTATTGAAAATTTCTATTTTTCGTCTTTAAGAAAGCAATACTTAGACGGCTTGTTTTCACAAGAATTTGAAGAAATTTTTAAATGTAGAGCCAACTCTTCATCCAAGGCTTTAAATTTTTTTATTCAATACAATCATTGGCAATAAAGCTATCTATCTGTATATAATTCAATATTGGGAATAAAAACAATATTAATTGCAGTATTTAAAGTGAACTCATCTTGCCCCGCTGTTTGACCCATCTTACCCCGCCATTTTTTGATTGACAGAAAAATAGACTTCTACTTTAATTACTCGAAATGGAATAAAAAGTGGTGTTTTTGTTATTTCATACCCCTGGCTTACAAATTATGAGCTATTTTTATAGATCCATGTTGAACAGTTGAATTAAAATGTTTCTGTTTTGAGATATTCAGGGTTCGCCTTAGGCGACCCATCTTGCCCCATTATACCCTACCAAAACCAACCAATTGCAACCACACACTCAAAATAATTTTCACTTAGAAGCTACTTGAAAACATATGCAGATATTTTCCATGTAGTTTCGGGTGTAAAAGTTAAATGATTCATTAGTGATGGCACTCATTAATCTTAACTCACTAGAAAATAAAATAAAATTTAAGTGAATTTTCGTTTGGCCATGTACTTAAATTTCAAGTGAAACTTCGATATTTGTTTTCTCATATTGTCCCTGTAGTTGATATCCCGTCCACTAGAAGCGGACGAGGGCAAAAAAAGGAGTCGAAAATTAATTCACACTCGAACATATTTTTTGCAAATCGTTCTCATAATGCTTCTGCAAAATGTTTCATTAGCGATGGTTAATAAACATACATTTCGCTCTGAGAACCGCACTCATATATTTTTCATACATTCATTTTGAGTAGAATTCACTAGAAGAGTATATAGATATTATTTTCTATGTTTTCTAATGAATTCCACTAAATTTCTTATTAAGATGCACTAATGATTTGAGTAAGTTTTATTTGATTCCAGTAAGGCCGATGAAAGTTTCGATGTTTAAAGTCTACATGACTTTTTATAGTGGAATTAAAGTGACAATTATTTTGAGTGCAATATCCCATAATTAGTAAAATTCGTTGTCAAAATATATCATAAAGTTGAGATCGTACTTTATCAGAAATCTGATAACGTTTCATGAATATTCATATCGTTATTGTGATTAATTTGATGGTAAAGATGTAGCGATGTTCATCTTTCAAATACTTTGTCAAAGTATATCATTGCGTTGATATCATACTTTATATGAACTATGATATCGATTCATTAAGATTTGTATCATTTTTGTGAATAATGTAGTGTAAAGAAATACCAGCAAAATTATTTAATTTTAGATAAATAACTTCGAAGAAGTTTGACCAATGGTTGGCCGGGAACGTTTCGGATTGTTTGCGGATTAACCCTGGCATTCATATACTTTCAGCGTCACAAGCTTTCGTCAATGGGAACTTTCCTTAGGATTTTGCCTAATTTCCAGGAGAATAATGCGATTGTGACGGTCAGAAAACTTCGGATTACAACCTGTTACAACCAGTTCTGGAACAGTTTCGAGTGATTTTGCTCTTCACAAACTTTACCAACAATTGTGACCGATTACTAAGAGTAAAATCAGCAGTGATTCAAATCGTTCGGGGCTGTCAGTTTGAATATGAATCTGAAACATTAAGTTTCCCAGCAGCTGTTCTAGATTAATTTTTTATACCAGTCAACTGTCAAAAAAATAAAACTGGTATAACGCTCAGTTCTATTTTCTGCAGATTTGAACCACGATTGAATCACGAGATTCAAATATTTTTCAATTGTTTTGGTGTATGAACGCGTCACTTCATCTACGGATCACTCCACTTTGCAGTTACGGCGCCTTTCTTGGCAGCAACATAATAATTTTATGAGACACGAATGTCACTTTAGTGGTAAAGTGTCACTAATAAAGTATAATAATAAAAAATAATAATTTTATTTAATTAAAAATTTGAAAAAAAAAGAATTTGTTCTATTTCGCTCCAGATTCAAACTAGAATAGTGGTCGAAAATTTGGAATGAGACTGAATCACTCCTGATTTTACTCTAACTTTCTTCCGAAGTTTTATTTGTCAAACTAATTGATGCGTTGTTTAGCGCATCTTTAGGCGAAACCAGCGCACTACTTCCAAAGTTGGGAAAGTTGCCTGTATCTGGAGAAAAATTCAACTTCGCTATAAATTTATTCCGGATAGACAATATCTCCGTTAGAGTAGAGTGGGGCAAGAGTACGCACTTAGTTTTCAATGGATCATGTGGCCCTTATGAAGCAAGCTTCTGCATATCAAATCAATGTCGATGATTTATATACTCTTCCTTTATGTTACCCAGTGGAAAAAATATTAAAATTATTGAGATTCGTTTTAGTAGAACCCTTATTGCAAGACAAGTGAAAAACGCACTCTTACCCCACCGGTGGGGTAAAAGTGCGCATCGGGTGGGGTAAGAGTACGCATTTATCCAATCATGTGCTTTAAGTATATATTAACACAAATAAGAATTAATATCATTTAATTGATGTTTAATGAGCATATATTAGGGAATGTTTAAAGATTACGTAACTCTTAAAGGGGGAGGGGTCCTAAAAATGTGCGCTTTCATATATAAACACATTTATATAAACAAAAAACTACAGAGGTAAAAATATATATCAGGTTTCGCGTGGCGTATACAAAGGCATTTTCCTTAAAGAAAGTCCACCAATCACGTAACGTAAAATTTGGGTATTTCGTCACCCCTCCCCCCTATCTTACACTATTTTTATGAATCCTCTAAAAATTATATGGATCGTCACACATCCCACAACCTCTCCCAGCTAAACGTTGCGTAATTTATGAATGTTCCTTTTGATTAAATGAAATTATCATTTAGATGAAATTGTGTTTTCGTACTATGTTTAGGTGTACAACAAGTCCTAATACAATTTGATTATTTCGCTTCAGTGCTTTGTTCGCTAAGTCCTTTCTAACACCGAATTACTTCAACTTATCCTAAAAACTTGTGATAATTTCAAATTCTGTCCCTTTTTTCTTAGTTGCGAATCTTTACGCTTTGGAAGAAGTCTTATTTCGGCCGGAGATACGGGTTTGACATCATAACTTGAAGATTCATATGCGTACTCTTGCCCCACCGGTTCCTGCGTACTTTTACCCCACAGTCCCAAAAATTATTCAAGTAATGGTTTTGACTTCTTGGAAAAGCAACCGGATTGGTGATCTGTACCATAAAGTACTCTATACAATAGGTTATCGAATAGCATAATGTTCACCTGATTGAACGTATATATGGTAATGATATACTAGTTGCGGAAACCCAATTATTTTTAGCAATACGGCCAAAAAGCTATCTAACTCCATATCTCCCTTGTTGTTTATTCAAATCGTTTACAATTACACATGATAATAGTTGGCCAGAATACCTGCCAAAATGATGCAGTGTTGCTAGTTTATCTTTTTTTATTACTTCAAAAAATCGAAAACGTACTCTTACCCCACGCGCACTCTTGCCCCACTCTACTCTATTGATCAGAATCAGTGAAATTGCACAAAAAATCAATTGAATAATTGACTGGGATTGTTTTAGTTTCTGTTGCCAACACTGCAGCAGCGGGAACAGCTGTGACCGCTGTGACGTCATATACTGAACCAAAAGTTCCGACAGCCAATGTATGATTTTTGCCTCATCCAAGCCCCATGACAAAAATCAGTTGATTTCAAGAAGACTGTCATTCAAACCTATTCAAACTGCCACATGACAAATCAGTAACAAATTAAATCATTGTTTTCTGGAATGCGAATTATAATCATTCAAAAGAGATTCAAAATAAATGGATAAGTGGATGATTTTCATCCAACAATGGAAAGGTTTACCCGTCAGTTATTTAACTACAGTGAACGTTCGCTAATTGTGTTTTTTCTAGTTGGGACGCCATTTAATTGGGGGTTCGCTAGTTGGGGCGAAACTCAATTAAAAAGCAGCTAAACGTCAAAATGTGATGTCAAAAACGGTTTCTCCCGATTTTTCAGCCTTTCGAGTTTCAGCCTTTTGTTATTTCAGCCTTATGTGAGATTTTTACTTTTCAGCCTTACGTGTTTTCAGCCTTATGTGATTCAGCCTTTCGTGGAAGACCCTTATTATCAAATTTAAACGAAGTTTTTGAGATTTTGAGCTCGACATGGCATTCTGAGGAAAAGTTTGAAAATCCAATAAAACGATGGTCTCTTATGAAGAGTCTTATCAGAAATCCAGGAATTCTAATAAACTTCAGTGGCAGTGGCAGACTTTAGTAATAAAGTTAAATAAAAATGTATGGTCCAATAATCTCGAGTTAAAAAATCTTTTAAATCTAATTATTGTTGATTTCAATAATTTCAATCAAAAGTTTAGAATTTAGTGGCTGGAATTATTTCTGAAATAACTTGCTCTACATTTTTTTTATTGAGACTTCATCTCGAAGAGTCACATGGCGATTTAACAATCAATGTACTTTCTGTCATCGACGCCCTTATCGCAAATTATTCTCGCTGACGTTGAGAAACATCAAACATCTTTGTCATGTGATGAACCAGAGGCTGTTCATTGTCTTTGTCATCGGAGGGTATTAACGCTCACCAACAGACGTGGTTCTGGTTTCAATACTCTTCAGTTCTGTACTCTTTACTTGATGTTAGACTTTCGCATTTTAATAAATTCCATACTATGTCCAAGGGCTTGACGATCCCTCCCAAGGCCATCTGCGAGTTGTGGCGCCTGCCTAGGATGTGGTGGGGTTTGACAGTGGGCCCTGTTAAACCTCTATAAAAAGCTGCATGAATCCGCAAGTAGGCTCCGGCAAAGCGACCGTGTGCCGCTCAAAGCGCACAAGCCCAAGTCCTGGTGTTAGGTGGGACGCTAAACAGCCCTGACACGACGGCCCTCCGACGAGACAGGAGGTTTGCGCAGGCCCAATAAGCCGCCTTTAAAAACAACCATTACGAACAACATAGAAGATAATACGACTCGATACAAGCGGCAACGACCTAGGCGACGAATAAAGGATCACGATTGGAAGCTTGGAACATGGAACTGCAAGTCGCTTGGCTTCGCAGGTTGCGACAGGATAATCTACGATGAATTACATCCCCGCAACTTCGATGTCGTAGCGCTGCAGGAAATCTGCTGGACAGGACAGAAAGTGTGGAAAAGCGGGCATCGAGCGGCTACCTTCTACCAAAGCTGTGGCACCACCAACGAGCTGGGAACCGGCTTCATAGTGCTGGGAATGATGCGCCAACGCGTGATTGGGTGGCAGCCAATCAACGCAAGGATGTGCAAGCTGAGGATAAAAGGCCGTTTCTTCAACTATAGCATCATCAACGTGCACTGCCCACACGAAGGGAGATCCGACGACGAGAAAGAAGCGTTCTATGCGCAGCTGGAGCAGACATACGATGGATGCCCACTGCGGGACGTCAAAATCGTTATCGGTGACATGAACGCTCAGGTAGGAAGGAGGAAATGTATAGACCGGTCATCGGACCGGATAGTCTGCATACCGTATCGAACGACAACGGCCAACGATGCATAAACTTTGCAGCCTCCCGCGGAATGGTAGTCCGAAGCACTTTCTTCCCCGTAAGAATATCCACAAGGCCACATGGAAATCACCTAATCAAGTAACGGAAAACCAAATCGACCACGTTCTAATCGACGGTAAATTCTTCTCCGACATCACGAACGTACGCACTTACCGCAGTGCGAATATTGAATCCGACCACTACCTCGTCGCAGTATGTCTGCGCTCAAAACTCTCGACGGTGATCAACACGCGTCGGAGTCGTCCGCCGCGGCTAAACATTGGGCGGCTACAAGACGGTAAACTAGCCCAAGACTACGCGCAGCAGCTGGAAGTGGCACTCCCAACGGAAGAGCAGCTAGGCGCAGCATCTCTTGAAGATGGCTGGAGAGATATTCGATCCGCCATTGGAAGCACCGCAACCGCTGCACTAGGCACGGTGTCTCCGGATCAGAGAAACGACTGGTATGACGGCGAATGTGAGCAGTTAGTTGAGGAGAAGAATGCAGCATGGGCGAGATTGCTGCAACACCGCACGAGGGCGAACGAGGCACGATACAAACGGGCGCGGAACAGACAAAACTCGATTTTCCGGAGGAAAAAGCGCCAGCAGGAAGATCGAGACCGTGAAGAGACGGAGGAACTGTACCGCGCTAATAACGCACGAAAGTTCTATGAGAAGTTGAACCGTTCACGTAAGGGCCACGTGCCACAGCCCAATATGTGTAAGGACATAAACGGGAACCTTCTTACGAACGAGCGTGAGGTGATCCAAAAGTGGCGGCAGCACTACGAAGAGCACCTGAATGGCGATATGGCAGACAACGGTGGCGGTATGGTAATGAACCTAGGAGCACGCGCGCAGGACATGCGACTTCCGGCTCCGAATCTCCAGGAAATCCAGGAGGAGATCGGCCGGCTGAAAAACAACAAAGCCCCTGGAGTTGACCAACTACCAGGAGAGCTGTTTAAACACGGTGGTGAAGCACTGGCTAGAGCGCTGCACTGGGTGATTACCAAGGTTTGGGAGGATGAGGTTCTGCCGCAGGAGTGGATGGAAGGTGTCGTGTGTCCCATCTACAAAAGGGCGATAAGCTGGATTGTAGCAACTACCGCGCAATCACATTGCTGAACGCCGCCTACAAGGTACTCTCCCAAATTTTATGCCGTCGACTAACACCAATTGCAAGAGAGTTCGTGGGGCAGTACCAGGCGGGATTTATGGGTGAACGCTCTACCACAGACCAGGTGTTCGCCATACGTCAGGTATTGCAGAAATGCCGCGAATACAACGTGCCCACACATCATCTATTTATCGACTTCAAAGCCGCATATGATACAATCGATCGGGACCAGCTATGGCAGCTAATGCACGAAAACGGATTTCCGGATAAACTGATACGGTTGATCAAGGCGACGATGGATCGGGTGATGTGCGTAGTTCGAGTTTCAGGGGCATTCTCGAGTCCCTTCGAAACCCGTAGAGGGTTACGGCAAGGTGATGGTCTTTCGTGTCTGCTATTCAACATCGCTTTGGAGGGAGTAATACGAAGGGCAGGGATTGACACGAGTGGTACGATTTTCACGAAGTCCGTCCAGATATTTGGCTTCGCCGACGACATTGATATCATGGCACGTAACTTTGAGAGGATGGAGGAAGCCTACGTCAGACTGAAAAGCGAAGCTAAACGGATTGGACTAGTCATCAACACGTCGAAGACGAAGTACATGATAGGAAGAGGCTCAAGAGAGGTCAATGCGAGCCACCCACCACGAGTTTCTATCGGTGGTGACGAAATCGAGGTGGTTGAAGAATTCGTGTACTTGGGCTCACTGGTGACCGCCGATAACGATACCAGCAGAGAAATTCGGAGACGCATAGTGGCTGGAAATCGTACGTACTTTGGACTCCGCAAGACGCTCCGATCGAATAGAGTTCGCCGCCGTACCAAACTGACTATCTACAAAACGCTTATAAGACCGGTAGTTCTCTACGGACACGAGACCTGGACGATGCTCGTGGAGGACCAACGCGCACTGGGAGTTTTCGAAAGGAAAGTGTTGCGTACCATCTATGGTGGGGTGCAGATGGCGGACGGTACGTGGAGAAGGCGAATGAACCACGAGTTGCATCAGCTGTTGGGAGAACCATCCATCGTTCACACCGCGAAAATCGGAAGACTGCGGTGGGCCGGGCACGTAGCCAGAATGTCGGACAGTAATCCGGTGAAAATGGTTCTCGACAACGATCCGACGGGAACAAGAAGGCGAGGTGCACAGCGGGCAAGGTGGATCGATCAGGTGGAGGACGACTTGCGGACCCTCCGCAGACTGCGTGGTTGGCGAAGTGCAGCCTTGAACCGAGCTGAATGGAGAAGTCTTTTATGTGCAGCACAGGCCACTCCGGCCTTAGTCTGATGATAAATAAAAAAATTGTGAAGAAAAAGATCATAGTTGACATGAATCGGAAATAATCTCACGGTTTTCACAAAATACTTGGAACTTCTTTGATGCATATTTCCCAAATTTAATATATTGCTACCAGATTCACATTTGAGTTGTTTGATAATAATAGGTACCAATTTTTTTATTCTGAACTTTTTTACAACCGTTAATGCAAAAAAAAATAGTGACTTTGGTGACCTTTGGATGCAAATAGTGACTTTTTAGTGACTAGACATAAAATAGTGACTAAGTCACTAAAAAAACTCGACTCGCTACCAGGTCTGATACACAGGCATTTATCGTATAGCTGTGTCGATTGGGTTTGGGTCTAATTTGCCAGGTCTTAGAGTGAAATCAGTAGTGATTCAGTTTGGTTGCAAATTTTCGAATACTATTCTAGTTTGAATATGAGCCAAAATAGAACAAACTAACAGGCTTCCACAGCAGTGTTCTATTCATGTTTGATTTTTTTCCATTAAATGAAATGATTATGTTGCTGCTGAGGAAGGTGCGGTAAATGCAAAGTGGATTGATCCGTACATAAAATGACGCATTCATACACCAAAACAATTGAAAAATATTTGAATCTCGTGATTCATTCGTGGTTCAAATCTGCAGAAAATAGAACTGAGCGGTATAACAGTTTTAAGCTTTTGAATCTCGACTGTTATAAAAAATGAATCTTGAGCCACTGCTGGGAAAGTGCATGATTCAAATTCATATTCAAACTGACAGCCCCGAACGATTTGAATCACTGCTGATTTTACCCTTATATTAAAGTTCGTTTTGGAGCGAGCGTTTTTTCGTATACTTAGCGTACAAGAACGGTAAAACGTTGTAGTCAGATAGACTTTAGGAAACATACATGGTACTGAAACGTGCAAAAGTAATGAAATATTTGTATAAATATTCAAAACCATTCCACGAGACAAAAAATTACGCAAACTGAGTTTTTATCATTGTGCGCAGAATTAGGAACATTGTGCGCAGAATATCGAACATTTCGAAATATGTGCGCAGAATTAGGAACCACATGTTAATTTACAAATCGATCAATAATATATGTTCTTAGTCAATTTAATCAAAATTTTCATGATTCATAGTCTCCCGTGGATTATAGTAACACATCTACTACATAAAGATATTCATAAATCATTATGGTTTCTCGATAACAACGATTTTATTTCAAAATTTTCTTCAGTGCGCAGAATATGGTACCTTCGCGGCAAGGAGCTAGATTTTACTAAGGTGGCGTAGATCAGTGCTGTGTGCCCCTATTTGTCTCTTTTACTCTCCCGCTGATCTTATGCAACGCAAATAGTGACGTCACTATTTGCATTGCATAAGATGAGCGGGATAGTGAAAGAGACAACCAGTGGACAGACAAACAAATTCCAAATTGCTATCAAATGCAAAGTCATATACAAGCTTCAACATTTTGCGCTGCGGCAAGTGCTGGAAGCGTTTGCCAACGAAAATAACAGTGTTGCTAAATCGTCTGGAAAAGTATTTGCATATCTCTCATTATAGGATCCCTATGTCATTAGTAATAGGATGTGCAGCTACTAATAGTTCAGTATGTGACAAAAGATATTTTAGTTACTAGATAAAGATTGTCGCTTCGGTTCCCTTTGTTCTGCTGTCCGGAACATGTTGGGTACCAAGCTGTCAAATCGTATAGATTTTCCTTCTTTGACATTTAGCTCCCCTATCCTCGCCAGCAAAAGATGTTCCGGACAGCGACGACAGCGACAATCTTTATCTAGTAACTAAAATATCTTTTTATGTGACACAACAAAATTGTCAAGCAAAGCTGGGTACTTTCCGCTAGTCGTGGAATGAAATGTAAATAAATTTGAACCTACTTGTAAGGATTTTTTCCTTGGTCAGATTGCGGTTTTTGTTGTTGCTGCTGTTGTTGTTGCTGCTGCTGTTGCTGCTGTTTCTGCTGTTTCTGTTGCTGTTTTAGTCTGTGGAAAAAAGTATTCAAACATAGCTTTTTACTAATTTAATTTCATTTGCAGTAAAACGAATGATTATTATAACACTGGGTAGCTTCTAACGCGGATAGATTTCCCTCAGTTGAAAAGACATATTGTTGTATAAGCCCTAGTTCCCCGGTGGCCCTTTACGGATGTGAAGTGAGGACTTTAAAAGTGGAATATAGGAAGGCGTTGTAGCTATTAAAGTGACTTGAAGACTCGTCCCAAAGAACGAATTTATTATAAAAAAACCCAGATCAATCCACCTAGCGTTGGTGGCGCCTTTCTCGCGCATTAAAATAATAAGAAAAACACATAAGAGAGGTCGAAATGGCACTTTAGGGGTATAGATTTTACTTTTTCCATCAATTCATATGTATTTGCGGTCATTTGAATGCATTGCTGCAATCTTTGAAAAAAAAAATTCGTTTTTGAATTTTTTTTTCCCAAGGGGGGACCTTTGGCAGAAAAACAATGTTTTTTCAATAACTTTGGAACGCAATGACCGATCAGACCAATTTTCAATAGGAAACAACTAGACCGCAATCCGCGTCGACTGCAACTTGTTGCAAGCAAATCGAATAATTCTAAGTACCAAAAAGTGTGTCTCACATTTTTGTACACACACACACACACACACATACATACATACATACAGACATCACCTCAATTCGTCGAACTGAGTCGATTGGTATATAACACTATGGGTCTCCGAGCCTTCTATCAAAAGTTCGGTTTTGGAGTGATCCTATAGCCTTTACGTATACTTTGTATACGAGAAAGGTTAAAACCCAGATCAATCCACCTAGCGTTGGTGGCGCCTTTCTCGCGCATTAAAAAAATAAAAAAAACACATAAGAGAGGTCGAAATAGCACTTCAGGGGGATATATTTTACTTTTTCCATCAATTCATATGCATTTGCGGTCATTTGAATGCATTGCTGCAATCTCCAAAAAAAATTTTTTTTTTCGTTTTTGAACAATGTTTTTTCAATATCTTTGGAACGCATTAACCGATCGGGCCAATTTTCAATAGGAAACAACTAGACCGCAATCCGCGTCGACTGCAACTTGTTGCGAGCAAATCGAATAATACTAAGTACCAAAAAGTGTGTCTCACATTTTTGTACACACACACACATACAGACATCACCTCAATTCGTCGAGCTGAGTCGATTGGTATATAACAACTAGCTTTATGTACCCGGCCTTGCTCGGAATTGCCAGTTTGATTCGCAGTTTTTTTTTCACAATCGGAAAATGAATAAACCAATTGGTCAACAGGATAATTGCGTTTTCTTATCGATACTTCATCATTTGATCAGAAGAAGGCAGATTTCATTTGAAAACATTGACTGGTTTTGAAGAAGGGAGCAAACCCATAATCGCCATATTCCGGGCAAACGTTTATTTCTAAAGAAGGAAAAACATCCACCGATGCCTTATTCCGGGCAAACGTCTATTTTTAAAGAAGGGATCACATTCACCATCCAGAAGGAAACACATTAATCATTGCTTGTCACTGGGCAACCATAATTTCGATAAATGGTTAAATTGATCGATAACTAAACAATACAATAATGGGTTCAGAAGTTAGGCTGGAGCATACACACAAACATACAAACATAGTATATCTCGGGTACTTATGCAAAAGGTCGTATGTGATTTTGTAAACAAAGATGCGTACGTCGATTTGTCAAATATGTTGGCTCTCCTACGCAAACCAACACAGCGACCATGGAGCCGAAGCCTCCCCTACCTGTATGTGGCGATGGTTTGCGTGGGAGTGCTATCAGATTGCAGAAATCAACGTTTAAATTTTTGTTTACAAAATCACATACGTCACATACGTTGAATAAGTATCCGAGATATATAGATAGCTAATAGCTATATGTATTCGGCTTTGCTAGGGACTGAAAAGTAAATTATTCAATTAAAATGTCCAATGCTGTAGCACAAAACCCACAGAGGTAGATCTACCGCTCATAGAATTGTTCCTTTGTATCAATCTATTTTTATATATTTGTTTGGCCCTTCTACCTTTTCAATAAACATCTTCCAAAAATAGAGAATAAGTGTACCAAATCTGGTTGTAATTTATCCTGGGAGTTACACTGAATTGCTCATTTTTTTAAAGACAACCCTTCCCCCATAACTTCCCTTTTTCCCCAATGACCCTCCCACCTCCTTTGTTATCTTCTCCTTGGGATAGAAAATGTGTACACCAATTTTGGTTGAAATCGGTCCTGGGAGTTAGGTGTTACACTGAATTGCTCTTTTCTAAATACAACCCTTCCCCTTACCATCCCTTTTTCCCAATGATCATACCACCCTTTGTTATTTTCTCCTTAGGATAGAGAATGTGTACCAAATTTGGATGAAATCGGTCCAGGGGTTCAAAAGATACACTGAATTGCTTGTTTTCTGAACAATACCCCTCCCCAGCCCCTCCCTCTTTACCAAATTACACTTCCATATGATCGACTACTCTTAGTGAATATGTGTACAAAATTTGGTTGATATGGGTACTGGGGTTGGGAGTTACACTGAATTGCTCGTTTTATAAAGACAACCCTCCCCCATACCTCCCTTTTTTTACAATGACCGCCCCACCCGCTTTGTTATCTTTTGTTTAGGGTAGAGAATGTTTGTATCAAATTTGGTTGAAATCGGTGCAGGGGTTCAGAATTTACTCTGAATTACCCGTTTTCTGAACCATACCCTCCCTCCAGACCCCTCCCCTTTCAAAGATTACACTCTCATATGGTTGTCTCCTTATATTGAATATGTGTACAAAATTTGATTGAAATCGGCCCTAGGAGATGCAAGTTACACATAATTGTTCGTTTTCTAAACAAAACCCCTCCCCCCTTTCTAAATGACCCCCCCACCCCTTTGTCAACTTCCCTGAGGATAGAGAACGTGTGTACCAAATTTGGTTGAATTCGGCCAAGTGGTTCAGAAGTAGTTAGCGAACATACATACATAGATTGATTTTTATATATATAGATATGGGTCTCCGAGCCTTCTATCAAAAGTTCGGTTTTGGAGTGATCCTGTAGCCTTTACGTATACTTTGTATACGGCCCTCCGACGAGACAGGAGGTTTGCGCTGGCCCAATAAGCCGCCTGAAAAACCAATAATTGCGAGCAATATAAGAGATAATACGACTCTATATAATCGGCAAAGACCTAGGCGACGAATAAAGGATTACAATTGGAAGCTTGGAACATGGAACTACAAGTCGCTAGGCTTCGCAGGCTGCGACAGGATGATCTACGATGACAACTTCGACGTCGTGGCGCTACAGGAGATTTGCTGGACAGGACAGAAAGTGTGGATAGTCTGCACACTGTATCGAATGATAACGGCCAACGATGCATAAACTTCGCAGCTTCCCGTGGAATGGTAGTCCGTAGCACCTTCTTTCCCCGCAAAAATATCCACAAGTCCACATGGAGATCACTTAACCAAGAAACCGAAAACCAAATCGACCGCGTTCTAATCGACGGTAAATTCTTTTCCGACATCACAAACGTCCGCACTTACCGCAGTGCGAATATTGAATCCGACCACTACCTCGTTGCAGTATACCTGCGCTCAAAACTCTCGACGGTGTACAACACGCGTCGTAGTCGAACGCCGCGGCGTAACATCGGGCGGCTACAAGACGGTAGACTAGCCTAAGGATACGCGCAGCAGCTGGAAGTGGCACTCCCAACGAAAGAGCAGCTAGGCGCAGCATCTGCACTTGGCACGGTGCCCCTGAATCAGAGTATGACGGCGAGCAGTTAGTGGGAAAGAAGAATGCAGCATGGGCGAGATTGCTGCAACACCGCACGAGGGCGAACGAGGCACGATATAAACGGGCGCGGAACAGACAACACTCGATTTTCCGGAGGAAAAACGTTTGCAAGAAGATCGAGACCATGAAGAGACGGAGCAACTGTACCGCGCTAATAACACACGAAAGTTCTATGAGAAGTTGAATCGTTCACTTAAGATCCACGTGCCACAGCCTGATATGTGTAAGGACATAACCGGGAACCTTCTTACGAACGAGCGTGAGGTGATCCAAAGGTGGTGGCAGCACTACGAAGAACACTGAATGGCGATGTGGCAGACGAAGATGGCAGTATGGTGATGAACCTGGGAGGACATGCGCAGGACATAATTTTACCGGCTCCGGATTTCCAGCAAATCCAGGAGGAGATCGGCCGACTGAAGAAGAACAAAGCCGCTTCGGTTGACCAGCTACCAGGAGAGCTATTTAAACACGGTGGTGAAGCACTGGCTAGGGCGCTGCACGGAGTCATTACCAAAATTTGGGAGGAGGGAGTTTTGCCGCAGAAGTGTATGGAAGGTGTTGTGTGTCCCATCTACAAACGGGGCGATAAGCTGGATTGTAGCAACTACCGCGCAATCACATTGCTGAACGCCGCCTTCAAGATGCTCTTACAAAATTAATGCCGTAGACTAGCACCAATTGCAAGAGAGTTCGTGGGGCAGTACCATGCGGGTTTTATGGGCGAACGCTCCATCACGGACCAGGTGTTCGCCATTCGTCAAGTACTGAAGAAATACCGCGAATACAACGTGCCCACGCATCATCTATTCATCGACTTCAAAGCCACATATGATACAATCGATCGGGACCAGCTTTGGCAGCTAATACACGAACAAGGATTTTCGTATAAACTGACACTGAGCCACCCCCCGAAAATCGGACGACTGCGGTGGCCCGGGCACGTAGCCAGAATGAAGGACAGTAACCCGGTGAAAATAATTTTCGACAACGATCCGACGGGCACAAGAAGACGAGGTGCGCAGCGGACAAGGTGGATCGATCAGGTGGAAGATGACTTGCGGACCCTCCGTAGACTGCGTGGTTGGCGACGTTTAGCCATGAACCGAGCCGAATGGAGAAGACTCTTTTATACCGCACAGCACAGGCCACTTCGGCCTTAGTCTGAATAAATTATAAATAAATAACATTTTAGACGTCATTTGTTTAAACTGTAGTATAAACAGCATTAATATAGCATAGTATTTCAAACATATAGGGTAAAATGCAATGCCCAATAGTAGACCCCCTAGTAGCGAAATTGTGCTCTTTTTGTCATAAGGAGTAGAAATTTTCAACATATTAATTCACTTCATCTGATTTTTATGTTCCGTTTCGGGACGTTCTTCTTCCCTATTATGGACCCCCCAAAATATTCCTATAATGGACACTCTCGTGTTTATTTTTTATAGAATTGTGAAAAATCCTTTATTTTTACTTTCCATAGCATTTCCAATGCATGTAATCAAATCATAGGACTGTAAGGTAGATTCTCAAGATGGAATTGTATTGGTATTGGTTGTATTGGTTGGGGGTCCACTATTGGGCACTTTACTTTAAAACGCAAAAACGCAAATAAAAAAATGCTTCTAAACCGCGGTGAAAAGAGCATTATTCGGCGGGGTATAATCGCCATGTAAAAATGCACCATTACCTATTTTTCTAGTGTTGTTTACATTCGCACTAGTGTATTTCGATGCGGTTGTATTATGGACAGATGGGTTTTTATATTTTTTGTACATATTTTTTAATGTACATACATATTCACTTATGAGTTTTCAGAGACGAGCTCGGTGGTCTAGTGGCTATCGCTTCTACCTTATAAGCAGGAGGTCGTGGGTTCAAGTCTACACTGCTAAAAATATCTATATAAGATATATGTGTCGCCGTTATATTTTTTTGCAATAGCTCCACCCTAATATAATCGATATAGAACCACACATAAATTAAATAATTGCTAATTCGAGACCACACATAAAGTTTATTTGGATATATATTTTATTAGTAGTTCGCGTGGAGAATGGTTATGTGTGCGCTGATATACATCATAAGTTAAATCTATGGATTTTCGCCAATAAATATGTGTGGATTTTTAGTAGTGTAGGCTCGTCCCTTTCCTACTTTGTATTTCTATCTAAGTTCTTTCTGTGATTCACGTTCTACCAAAACGATTCCTACTGTTATAACCTTCCACACAATCCCAAAACATCCCGTGGCACCTATGAGAGGTCGTAGAGTTCTCTGCATCTTTCTTAAGTAGGTGTCCAACTAACCATCCTTCCCCTTCCTCAGCATTCGCAAGGACGTAGCTAGCACAGATCTCGACTATTGGAGAGTGCAATGCTTCCATCTAAGAGATAAGAGATAGTGATTCGTCCCGAATCAATATCTGAGGTAACAGATGAAAGTAATGCTGCTACTCTCATACAATAGTCTTGGCTTGTACCACCTACGAATTTGTGCAAATTGCTCAATGCTAATGCTAATATTCACATATGAGTTTTCAGAATATTGGAAAATAATTTCCAAGTCGGGTGGTTTAGTCCCCGGAATATAGACAATAAACTTTGATTGATTTTTTTTTTTAATTTTTAAGTCATACTGTAGATTATTTTTCGGGGAATAAAATATTATGAGAAATTTGATGCTGTAGAATGGATTGTTCTGGGAAATGGAGTTCTTGAAAATGCCGTTCTGGGGATTGGCTTTCTTGGGTATGACACACAACCAGGCTTCATGTCATTTGACTAATTTGTTCATAACTCTCTTTAGAAGCCAAATTTATTCCATAATTTTAGATGTACTCATAACGCTTGAGTAGGCCTATATTTTTGTCTAAGGGTACATTGCTCTAAATATAACATCTGTGCCTGGGGAGTGAAAACTCTCCAAAATGTCACGTGTCATTTGACATAATGTCATTTGAATGACATTTTGCCCCCCACGCCTTGGATTACATATTTACAGCAATGTCTTGTTCGACAAAGTTGTAGGCACATTTAAGCGCTATAAGTTCGTCATACATCATGAAATAATAGCTAAGGGTATGCGATAAGACACTTTTTCCTAACGAAACGAAACGAAACGAAATTTCAAATGTCTATGTTGATTCGAAACGAATCGAAACGAAATATAGTTTTACTTTCGAGACTTCGAAACGATACGAAATCAAGATCCATTTAATTCGAAATTTTACGAAACGAAACGAACGCGGAGTTTTTATTGAATTGATTTAACATTAATTCTGATTTCATGTTTTCAAAGTCAAATAACTGCTTTGCGACCAATAGGGTTATAGTAACAGAAGAAGCAGTCTGTGATAAATCGCCGCGCTCCCGTTATTGGCAATAAGGCAATACCCCTGCATTTGTGCCACTTTCAAAGAAATACATCGTGCAGTGTGTGCTTCCGAATCTGATCTGAATCTGATATAGAAATTGTGGGATTTTTTTAGTATTCTGATTCAAATTCTGTTAAAAACCTTATTTCACTTAAAATTATGTATTAAGCTGAAGTATACTTCATTGGGGCCCTCCTTAGCCGTGCGGTAAGACGCGCGGCTACAAAGCAAGACCATGCTGAGGGTGGCTGGGTTCGATTCCCGGTCCGGTTTAGGCAATTTTCGGATTGGAAATTGTCTCGACTTCCCTGGGCATAAAAGTATCATCGTGCTAGCCTCATGATATACGAATGCAAAAATGGTAACCTGGCTAAGAAACCTCGCAGTTAAAAACTGTGGAAGTGCTTAATGAACACTAAGCTGCGAGGCGGCTCTGTCCCAGTGTGGGGATGTAATGCCAAGAAGAAGAAGAAGATACTTCATATTGACTTATCAACGTGGTTTATGGTATTGAGCTAACTCAAAACCAGAAAATGAATTTATAGATATTGTTTTTATAAATAATTTTTCCTGTCTCCTACCAAAACTTGTAACAAAAGGATATCATTTCCTTCCAAATTCATCCTTTTCATAGGAGGCTCGGAGACCCATAGTCTTTTATACAATTAACTCGACGAACCAAGCAATTGTCTGTTTGTCCATGTTTATGTGTTTGTACATATGGGGCATGCAAACATTGTTGTCAAAGAATGAGCTAAGAAAGTAAGAATGCTGATGAGTAAGAAACAGCTGCTATGGACAATATGAGCCGGTCACGCCCTTACAGTCAATTTAGGATTAGGAGAGGAAAATGAGTTTGACACTCATCACTCTAAGAGACTGAGGAATGCTCTGCATCTCCGTGAGCTCCACAGGAAAGGAATCGTTATTTTTTTAAAAAGTAATTCATGTGAAGCCACATTGGTAAGCAACTAAATATTTATTGTGAAGTTATTTTGAAAACTCGAAGACGAAAACCGTGTTTCAAATCAATCCAACGAATCAATGCGCTTCGTTTAATAATAATGTTTTTCTTAGCGGTGGCTCTTAAGGCCTAGTTATGCGCTTAAATCTGGTTTGAGGCCTAAGAGGTGAAGAAGTCAGCCTTTAATAAGAAAGAGGCGTTCTAAAATACGTCACAAGGGCCCTAAGAATCCACGCCACGGTTTTGCCTCTTTGACAAAGTTGTATGTACTGATCTGATTCATACAGTAGACGTTCGATAACTGCAAGTCATTCAAGTGCAATGATTTTTAACTGCGATTCGATAGTTGTAACAGTTTTGCAGTTATCGGACCGCTTAACTTCAAAACTATGTCAAACTCAATGACAGCTGCATTGCGCTGCACAATCAGATGCACTTTTATTTCATCTGACGTCGATTGACAACCGTTTGATGTCTAAAATACGTCGAACGGCATTCGCTAACTGAAAAGTTAACATGTTGTAGACTAGCCCAGCTTAGTATGGGGAGAAAAAAATGTTGTCGAATTCCACGGGCACCCCGCAGGATTTTGTCTTTTGGTGAGAAAATCTATTTCTCAAAATTTCAGCTCAATCGCTTGTTGCATAAGCTGGTGCAATTGATTTGAAGTTTGTATGGAGATTTCAGCCAAAATATATAAGAAAATACACCTCTGTCACTCATTCGATCTGGAATTGGTTCTGATTGCTGGATAAAGCTCAGAATTGCAAAAATGGCAGTTGGTGTGTTACAGAACAATTTCACAGAACATTGTACGACGATTAAATGAATTTTGCCTCAGCCTCCGGCTGATGTATTAGGAGCTGGATTGTGTATTTTTGGATTTAATGATCGATTTGAATCAGCCGAAAACTATATAGAAGTTCATTTGATCATCGTACAATGTTCTGCGAAATTGTTCTGTGACATACCAACTGCCTTTTTGCAAATCTGAGCTTAATCGAGCAATCATAACCTATTTCCAGATCGAATGAGTGACGGTGGTATATTTTCCTATATATTTTGGCTGTAATCTCCATACAAACTTCAAATCAATTGTGCCAGCTTATGCAACAACCGATTGGGCTGAAATTTAGAGATATATTTTTTCACCAAAAGACACAATTCTGAGGGGTTCCCCGTGGAATTCGACAATTCTTTGTTTCCTGGGCCAGTCTTGTTGTAGCTATCGAACGGCTACTGTGTATGATTGACTAAAACGAAAGCTCCCCCTAATTAATTAGAGATTTTCCATAAAAATTCGGAAATTGCCAATAAAGAAATCAGGGTGTGAGCAGTAAATAAATATAAAATTTCCAGGAATACAAAATTTCCACAAAAAAAACAGATTAGCACTTTTAAAAGCGAAAATGGCAATTATGGAAGAAGAATGTTTCATGAAGATATCAAAATGTATCACAAAAAAATTTCAACAAATTCACAAATTTCCATAAATAAATCAATATTAGTAATAAACAATTACAAAATTTTCTACAAAATAAATATTTCTTCCATAAATAATAAAAAAATCCACAAAATATATGAGGAAATATATAAGGAAATATGAAAAATCAATTAAACTGAGCCTGGGATTTTTTATGGAAAAATTCTTATTTAACATTGATATTATATTTTGCTGTCGTATATGATTACATTTACACTCTGAGCCTGACGTCTTAAATATTGAGTCAGATCACTTTGAAAAAATAGAATAGAATAGTTAGATATTTATCTTTTCCTGTTGGGCATTTCAAACAAAACACTGCAGTTATGAACTCTATGAACTTATGTAGAAAGCGTTATTAGAAAAATTTGTATAACATTAGGATTTGAAAACACCTTTATGATTTTGTTCAGCGGCGCAGCCAAAATTTTTGATAAATCACGACCGTACGAGGCAGTATGGTTTTAGTCTAAATTTGTTTCGAAATTCCGCGGAATTCCGTTAAATTTCGTTAAAAGCTAGTTTTTTCTAGCGAAATATTTGTAATTTTACGAAACCAAACGAAATTAAGAAATCAGATTTCGCCATGCTCAAATTCCGCGAAATTCCGCGGAATTTCATTTCGAACCACCTGAAACGAAATTTTTCGAAATACCGCATATGCTTAATAATAGCTACCTTCTGGAAAAAGTACTGAGAAAATTATACAAACGAATGCAAATGACATTTTACAACACTGCACACAACCATTTATACATAATCAGAGATTTTGGGATTGTTTGACTCACTTGTATGACATTTTGCCTTGATCTTGAGTTGGCTGCTGTTGCGTAGCTTCACCGGGATGATCTGTTGTTTGTTGTTTTTGTTGTAGCTTTTGTCTATAAGAATAAATGAAAGAATTTTGAATAAGTATAAAATAGAATTTGACTGGCTGGATGATCGGTGCATGAGAAAATCAGTCATCGGAAATAGGGGTCACTCCAACATGACGTCCAGAGTTTGAGAGAAGGGAGGGGGTCCAAGATTTTGTGACAATGCAATACTGGGTATGCCGAAACACACGTGACAGAAGAAGGAGGAAAGTTTGAACATTTTTGAAAAGTAGTGGATGTCATTTGAATCACCTCAGATATAAATAAAGTGCGAAGATAAACGCACAGCAAACAGACGAAACACAGTGAGCATTTACTTATCAAATTCATCGTTGTACAAACACTAACGACATCAGTTGTTTTCACTAAGTTGGGCAAATTAAGAACCAGATGGTGGTAGTGAACAAACGTTGAAATCGAGCAAATCCGATGCGATTGGCCAACTAATGATTATTCAAACTGACCAGTAATATTGATGAATATTTAACGAGTGTTATGTCTGTTTGTCTGTGATAAAAGATAGAATGCGCACGATAGCAGTATGGTAATAAGCATGAGTAGAAATAAAAATACCATAATATGATGATAACGTCTATTAGCGCACGCAATGCAGATCGCATGTGAAGCACCATGTCGTTAGTAAGGCAATTAGAAGATTCAGAAAACCAAGTGTTTAAAGCGCAGATCTATCGATCGAAGGTAGTTGTAAATTCCTCACAAACTAAATCCAGGAAGTATGTTCATGACGATCTGATTGCATAAAACCTCGAATAAAGGTACACGTAAAAAAATAACCTTATATGTTATGGCAAAAAACCATTCTAAAATACTTATACTCTTCATTATGCCACCTAATGAATGATCGCATACCAAAAAGCTAATAACATTCATAAGTTAATGAAAAGTATAAGTTTCGGAATGTATGTGACTAATGCGATGTATAAGTTTTTTCTTATACATATCATTAAGCGCCTGCTTTGACAAAAAAGTATTAGAAATCTTAATAATAAATAACATTAAATTTTTTTACGTGTAGGCATTCTTTTTAAAAAAATTGACAATACTTTTTTATTTTCGTTTCGATCGACAGCTGTTGCACTATCGTACAATAATGATTCACGACAGATGCCTGATATCTGTTTACATAGGTAGATCTGATGTTCAATCGTAACGCGTTATCGAGTCTTGTACTTGCGTTTCGATTTTGTGTACTCACTTATATTTTCCCTTTGGCTGCTGTTCTGTAGCCATTTGCCTTGGTTCAGGATTTTCCACAGTTTGTTCCGTAGGGGATGGGTCTGTCTGTTGCAGTTCTTGTTCTTGTTGTTGCTGTAGCTTTTTTTGTCTGCATAATGACGAAAAGCACCAACAAGCGATACGTATTGTAAATTTTTGTTAGGTTACCAGCTATCGGAACAAAACTGTACTAAGCTCTTTAAAAACAACATATTTTTATAACGAAAAAAAAAACTTCTTCGATGCTAAAATTTAGTTCGCATGTATGTAACTTGTTCTTGACATAGGTGCGCAAAAAAAATACGTGTCCCCAATGCCAAATAAGCCAGGATGGCTCGGCGGGGCCGCTTGTCGTATTCTTTTTTGCTCTCACTTATATGAGATTGCAACGAATTCTCCAGTTCCTTATGTAAAAATAAGAAGTTTCAAGTCGTTTCGGAAGCGACCGTGTCACCAAAATCAAATTCAAAATCTTAGCTAATATAATATTCTTAGCTAATTCTAATATTCACAAAAAAATGTGATCGTAGATCGGAAGACACAGTCGAAACGCATCAATGAAAATGTGATCTACAAGCGTTACGACTTTACTTACTTATATTTGCCCTTCTGAGCAACATGTTGCTCAGCCATTGGATCTGGATCCGGCTGCTGTTCGGCGGTCGATTCCGTAACCGGTGTACCTTGTTCTTGTTGCTGTTGTTGCTTTTTTTGCCTACGACACGACGGGAAACATCGACAAACATTTGAATGTTAATTTTTAGTTTAACAAACTGCACACTAGTTTTAGTGAGAACGTTTATGTTATTCGTATCAAAGAATAAACTGCTGGCTGGATTTGATGAACATTTAATTCTCGTTACGCACCTTGAAATGGCTGACCTCCCTCCGTACCATTACGGGGTAATACTCACTTATATTTGCCTTTTTGTTGGGGCTGCTGTGTAGCCATCGGCTCTGACCCTTGCTCTTTCACAGATGATTCCGAAGGTGTTGGTTGGAGCTGTTGCTGTTTTCTGTGTAAATATATGAACAATTTTAAAAGCATTTTTCCATTAGTTGGGTGAGCTCTGACATTATCTTTATATCAAGGATGTTAGCTTAGCCTTAGCTTAGACTGACTGTACATATCAATGCTAGACCCACATTTGAAAAGGGCGTAACATCCAAAATTTATTCGTTCCTATTCTTTGCCCACATATATAGCTATATATGTATGTAGACGAAGAATCAGGAGGAATACATTATGACTGTTACGCCATTTTCAAATGTTGGTCTAGAATGGATGCTACTCCGTGATTGAACCAGGTGTACACCCAGGTTTTTTTTACACGGTTTGGTTTTCGTCGTTTAAGACCTTCAACGTCAATGAAACAATGAGTTAACCCCACGAAAAAATTCACAAAAAATCTAAGAAAATTCAGGTGGTATTTAACAAGCTGTGAATGTTCGGGTTAACCGAGAAATTAAAGAATTCCAACCGTGTAAAAAAAAACCTGGGTGTAAATTGGTCGGGGTTCTACCAAATCACACCTAGTGACTTTTTGACTGACTTGTGCTATTTTGTTCGTACAAGGACGGAAATCGTTTTATATCAATTCATGCGTACAGTTGTTGTAGGGTATCCTCAGTTATGGGATTGACTTACTTACTTACTTATGGATCCTCTACACCTCCGGTGGTGCAAAGGGCCGACTTGAAAGATCTCCATCCTGAGCGTTTCTCGGCTATCGCTTTAACCTGTTGCCAGGTTAGATTTCGGTCGACTTCTTTTATTTATTTATTGAGGCCAAGAACCTCTGGGTCTGCCTCTGCTGCGATGTCCCGCTGGGTTCCAGTCTAATGCTTGTTTACAGATTTCGTTTCCGCCCCTACGTAGAGTGTGGCCGACCCAGCCCCACTTCCGATCCCGAATTTCTGTTGCTCTCGGCCTATGGTGACAACGACGATGGAGCTCGTTGTTCGAGATCCAGTTGTGAGGCCACCAGACCCGAATTATATACCGCAGGCATCTGTTAATGAACACCTGCAGCCGTTGAGTGTTCTCCACTGATACACACCATGTTTCGCTAGCGTATAACAGCACAGATTTCACGTTAGAGTTGAAAATTCGTATTTTGGTGCGTTCACTTATCTGCCTGTTTTTCCAGATATTTCTTAAACTCGCAAAGGCAGCCCTTGCTTTCTTGATCCATGCGCCTATGTCGATCTTGGTACCGCCGTCTGACGCCATTTGGCTACCAAGATATTGGAAGCTTTCAGCATTCTCCACTGGTTGCCCGGCTACTGTGAAACTGGAAGGAGTCACCGTGTTTACATCCAACGATTTGGTTTTGTTGACGTTGATGACTAAACCTGCCGAGGAGGAGCGCTCGGCAAGGTCGTTGAGCTTACTCTGCATATCAGAGCGCCGTTGCGCGAGGAGTGCAACGTCATCAGCCAATACGAAGTCGTTTAGGTGCTCCATGGTTATAGGCTGCCATAACAGCCCGCGGTTTGGTTCACGGTCAATCGCATCTACCAGAATCTCATCGATTACGATGAGGAACAGTAACGGTGATAGAATACATCCTTGCCTCACACCAGCTACGACCCGGATAGGGTCGGACAGGACACCATTGTGCAGCACACTACACGAAAAGGCCTCGTACTGTGCTTCGATGAGGTCGATGATTTTCTCAGGAACCCCCTTGCGTCTCAGGGTGCCCCACATATTCTCGTGATTGAGACGGTCGAAAGCTTTTTCGTTGTCAATGAATACCAAGTAAAGGGACTCTTGGAATTCGTTGACCTGCTCCAGAATGATGCGGAGCGTGACAATATGGTCCACACAGGATCTTCCGGCACGGAATCCGGCTTGCTGCCGCCGGAGAGTCGCATCGATCTTCTCCAGAATCCGGGCTAGGATAATTTTGCACAGAACGGTACACAGCAACATAATGCCTCGCCAGTTATCGCATACAGTCAGGTCACCCTTTTTGGGCACCTCCACTAAGATACCTTGCATCCAGTCGACCGGGAAAGTTGCGGTGTCCCAGATATTACGAAATAAACGATGCAGTAGTTGAGCGGATGTCATGGGGTCAGCTTTGAGCATCTCGGCTGATATGCGGTCGACCCCTGGGGCTTTATTCGATTTCATGCTTTGGATGGCTGTTTGAATCTCTAGCAGTGATGGAGCTTCGATATTGACACGTGTTATACGTCGGATCCTAGGCAGATCATGCCGAGGTGGTGATGGCCTGGCTGGCACTTGAAAAAGTTGTTCGAAGTGCTCGAACCAGCGTTTCAGCTGGTCAGTTGGGTCGGTCAATAACCTATCATTCGCGTCTTTCACAGGCATCGTTGCATTCATCTTCGCCCCGCTTAAGCGTCGTGAGATATCGTAGAGGAGGCGAATGTCCCCGGTTGCGGCGGCTCTCTCTCCTTCGTCGGCCAGAGAGTCTGCCCACGCTCGCTTGTCCCGTCGACATGAGCGTTTTACTTCCTTCTCAAGAGCCGCGTAACGTTGACGGGCTAAGACTTTGGCTCCTCTGGTTTTCGAACGCTCTATTGCGGCTTTGGCTTCTCTTCGCTCCTCTATATTGCTCCAGGTCTCATCGGTGATCCATTGTTTTCTCTGGGTGCATAGTTCGCCCAGATTGTTCTCGCTGGTGGCGCTGAAGGCATTCTTGATGGCGGTCCTGGTCTTTCACGCTGCCACCTTCTGGAATATCTGCAGCACGCGTCTCCAGTTCTTCAACGAAGGACCGTTTCACCGCGGCATCTTCCAGTCGGCGTGTGTTGAATCGTCGTCCAACTCTTTCCTCCTGCCGGCAAATCCGCGCAATGCGCAGGCGTACTTCGCCTATGAGGAGGTGATGATCAGACGCGATATCGGCACTACGTTTATTCCGTACATCAGGAAGGCTCCGTTTGATTTGATTTGATTTTCTGTAAAGCCGTCACGGGAGACTCACGTGACCTTGTGAACCGGTCGATGAGGGAAGAGCGATCCCCCGATCACCATGTCGTTATTACCACAAAATTCTGAGAACAGCTCTCCGTTTTCGCTCATTTCTCCGAGACCATGGCGTCCCATAATGCGCTCATGGTTCGAGTTGTCGGATCCGATCTTCGCATTGAAGTCGCCCAAACAGATCTTGATATCACCCTTCGGAATTCTATCTACGACGGCATTGAGTTGGCTGTAGAAGTTCTCTTTGTCTTGCAGATCGGCAGCATCGGTTGGCGCATAACATTGGATTATAGTAATATTTCGGACCCGTGTTCTAAATCTGGCAACGATTATCCTTTCACTTATAGGTTCCCACTTCATAACCGCAGAGTGTGCCTGAGCGCTTAGTAGGAAGCCAACTCCGCGATACCGGGGAGCTTGTTCACCTCGTAAACCAGAGTATAGCAGAACTTTTCCCGACGGCGTTCTGTGTTCTCCAAAATTTGGCCAACGGACTTCACTCAGCTCCAGGATCTCGAGCTTCATGCGGCGTACCCCATTGGCAAGTTGTGCCAATTAACTCTGCTTGGCTAGGGTTAAAACGTTCCATGTTCCTATTCGTGTCCGTTGTTTCGCGCTAAGATTCGTCGCCGTAAAATCAGTCCGTATTCTCTCATTATCGGATTCTCGAACAAATTGATGTTTCGGGAACAATAGGTTGTTGGCCCAAGGTTCCCTATCCACCGGGATGGGGCTGCCATCTTAGGTATAGCTTCCGGGGAATTGCATTTCATACTCAGCCGCTGGATGCCAGAACAGACGCTGTTGGAGTCGCACCTCCTTGGTGAACAGGCGCTCGATCAGTCGGGTCAAATTTGTTTAAAGTCCAACCCAACACCAAGACTAGGCTAGTGCAGCTTTTTATAGAAGTTCAACAGAGCCCACTGTCTAACCCCACCACATCCTAGGCAGACCCCACAGGACGCACCATCTCACTCTAGCTGATGTCAGAAGAACAACAGTGCCCACGCCACACTACCAGCTAAGTACGCAACCCTTAGCTGGCGGTCAATTGTCATCGGAAGAATCGTGGAAGCGTGAGTATTGGAACTTGTGAGGACCAGAGCTATGTTAGGCGCCCCTTCCCGGATGTCAACTCACCATTTCGCAGCCCCTTATGGGATTGATGATTGCGGTTATTTGATACGATTTACGAACAATTAAATCTGTTAAACGAAAGAAAAATTGTTTGATTGTAAATCAATAGTTAATTGATTGTTTTCAATAGTTCAACTATTTGTGTTCAAAATTGATTATATGTGAAGTCTTATGGAACAATAAAGATGCGCCAAATATTCCTTTTTGTTGTTGAAACAATTGACCTTTCCCGTTTAAAATTTTTCGATTCTTTGGCTTATTTAAGGTCAACTTTGTTGAAAATAAATTTAGCGTGCAATTCTCACCCCTCACAATCGAGATTATGGTCCAATGCACCGAATGAACACAATGACGTTTGAGACGGGCGCTGTTTACTAAAAATGAACACTTGCATGAACTCGATGAATGAAAAAGTATTCATTCTTAGTAAACAGCGCACCGCTCAAACGTCAATGATGAACTCGGTGCATTGGACCATGCAATATAGGCGATATAGACACACCATGACTCTTGTTGTGTTATCGACACGCTCATTTTGATTTTACTCACCGGTGAGTAGTTTTGTATCGCCGTTTTTTTTTCCCACAGAAATTTTACTCACTTTTTGAAAAAAAGTGGAACTACTCAAATTTTGAGTGGTTCCACTTTTTTTCAAAAGTGAGTAAAATTTCTGTGGGAAAAAAAGAGACGGCAATAGACCAATGCAAGATCTTGACATAACCTCAACTATTTGCCAGTTCACAGAGCTTGTTTACAAGGTGTTAGAATTAAAATCGATCAGCTCGAAATGAAAATCCGTAATTTTCGTTCAAAATCATTTTGATCCGAATATTCTAGTAATATGCTTTGAGTCCTACCATAAATCAATCACAGCAGACATCAATATTCTTAATTAATCGCAAAACAGTTTTTCCGGAAGCTGCTCCAGAGACTAAGTCCCTGTAAACAAGCTCTGTGAACTGTCAACCTACGTCATCATGCACTGGTCTATACAAAACTACTCACTATTGAGTAGAAAAAAATGAGCGTGGAAGTTATTATTGTTTATAGAAAATGTAAATAAATCAGAATCGTTATTCGTTCGTGTAAAGTCCAACTGAGTGGTTGTTTTCTTTCTTCCGTTCCGACGTTCCCGCTTCGCTTTATCGGTCCGCTGTACGTTTGTTGTCCACTGTTGCGCGCTCTCCAACAGGTTATTGGCCCAGGTATGGACGATAAAGTGAAAATCGCCGCGTTCGACGGATCCGGCTTCCACAACTGGAGGTTCCGGATGGAAACCATTCTCGACACTTTCGATCTGCTGGATTGTCTCCACCGGGAGATGAGTGAGATCGACGAGTTTAAATTGGTGGCGGACGATTCCGCTAGTGTAAAGTCGGAGAAGAAAAAGAAAATGGTGGAACGAAGAGCCGCGGAGAAAAAGTGTAAAGCTGTGATAATTCAGGCGATTGCTGACAGCCAGCTTGAACTTGTGAAAGACTGTGTGACACCGAAGAAAATATGGGACACGTTAAAAGCGGTGTTTGAGCGTCGCGGTGTTGCCGGACAATTATTTATCCGGAAGCAGCTCCTCACATTAAAGTATGTGGAGGATGCGAGTGATAGTTTGTCGGAACACCTGCTGAAGTTTGATCGGTTGATTCGGGAGAAGACTCCGACGCGGTTTGTCATTTATTGTTGACACTGCCACCGTCGTTTGATTCAGTAGTTACTGCAATCGAAACACTTCCGACCGGTGTTACAATGGCGTTTGTAAAGAAGCGTTTAATCGATGTGGATATAAAACGAAGAAATCTACTGGCCCCTGGGGGCGATGATAAGGGTGTTGCCATGTTTAGCAGACAATGCTGGAGGAAGTATAAGTGTTTTCGGTGCGGTAAAGTTGGGCACAAACAAGCCGAATGCCATGTGAATATGTCTATGGGATCAGATCCGAGTGATTGTGATTACGGTAGAAATAAATACACCAGAAAAATCCAGCATCGTAGAGCGGACATAGCTGTTGAAGAAAATCGTTCGTCGGATCGTGTGGATGTGGCATTCCTGGCATCAAAAGAAGAAAAAGAAGAAATTGTGAAAATGCAGTGGTTCTTAGACTCTGGAGCGACGGACCACATGGTAAACGACCGAAAGTACTTCAGCACGATGCGGCGTCTGGAGCGACCGGTGGAAATATCAGTAGCAAGCGGTGAAAAGTTGTTAGCGGAATACTGTGGCGATGTAGTACAGTCGGGATTCGCTGGTTGGGATCTTAATACTTGGGTCACTTTTTAGTTGGGCCTCCGCTGGTTGGGCCATGGCCCAACTAAAAAGCAACCGTACGTCAAAATTCAATGTAAACACGGAAAACGGGATTGGGCGTCACTGGACATCATTTGTGATGTTCAAGTCGAAATACACGTGTTCAAATGGCTGTCAGTTGGCCCAACTAAAAAACCGAATTCGTTAGTTGGGCCGAGGTCGTGGCCCAACCAGCGAATCGCGACTGTAGTATACTCAGCTGTTGGAAACGTCAGAAAGAAATGTGAAGCGAAAAATGTGCTGTTCGTACCCAATCTCAGCTGTAATTTGTTCTCTGTGAACCGTGTTGCGAGAGCGGGTATGAAAGTCAGTTTCATCGGCAATGAAGCAAAAATCACAAAATGTGGTGCGGTGATGGCTGCCGCGCACTACAATGGGAGGCAGTATGTGTTAGATGTAAGCCATTTGACGCGAGTACAGCAATGGTGAGCATCATCGTACTACAGAGTGCCATGTACTCCAGATGAGCAGGAGAAGGAAGATGACGAAGAATATAGAATCAGTAGTTGGCGGAAATGTGCTAAGAGAAGATTTTTTTTGATTATGCGGATTGACGAAGCTTACGGCTAGGAGGGGCTGATAGTTTAATAAAAAAAAATAAGGAATACGGAAAAGATTGAGATTGAGCTTTGCAGGAGGACTTTTTAGGATTATTGAATAGTTTTACCTTGAACTTGAAGATCAAGTATTCGAATTAAAATGTGTAGCTGGAGATGGATACGGATGGGTCATAGATGACCCAAGACGAAAATCAGCTGTCAAAAATCAGTTTTGAGAGATAGAGCATAGCTTTCTTCAGCAAAAATGTTCAAAAATAACTGCTCCATCCAGAAAAAAATATTGCACAGGTCAGGTTACGGCCACTACAACGATCTAGAGCATCCAAACTATCCTTGAGTTGTAATTTTGATGTTCTTAGGTATCAACACCATACTTTATCATATTCTTGTTAAATAATTGAAATTGAAATGCTTGATGATAAAATTCTGCGCCTGTCCAGCGGTATAACAGATCTTTTTCAATACGATACTCCAAACCGTCCTTGAATTCAGATCTTAATATATTTTTTTTTATTATCTATATTTGGGAGATTTTCAGCCGGAGACTGGTTCACCTCCGGCGACAAGCCCCCCGGGCAGTAAAAGAGTACAGGGATTTATGCCAACTTATTATCTAATGTCGAATTCGTTTTTAAAAAGTTCCAACCTAGGTTGGAACCAGTTCCAACCTAAGTGCTGTCAAAGTGTTTTTTTATTCGCTCAGGTTGGAACTAGGTTCGCACTAGTTCCAACCCCAAAGCTGTCGGGTTCGCACTGTGTTGTTTCACGGTTTCGCACCGGGTTCACCAATACAACTGTACTTCTACTGTCAAAACCACGTGGGTGGGTGGGACTGGGTGGAATAAACAAGCAGAAGGAAGAAACGAAGCTGTCTGTTTATTAAAATGAAATGCGCGTTGAAAATCTTTTTTTTTCGGGAATTTTGTGATATTTGTTATTGTAGTTTTAAATGAAATTAATCTGGTACTGTTGTCTAGATTAATTTTTTTTAATAATTGTTAGGGAATTATTTTAGGTCGGTGGATGGAATTATGTAGTTTGGAAATTCATCTTGAAACCCGTTCGCAAAATCCGCTAAGAATTGTCAGAAAAATATATTTGAGGAATACCGAATAGAATTATTTCTTATGCAGAAATAACTTCAGAAATTCTTTTTTTTTAATTCTTCCAAAAACTCTTTCGTGCGTTTCAGAATTTTCTTCGGGAATCCTGAAAGAAATTACTGCCAGAAATTCTTTCAGTAATTATTTCTTGAATTGTTGGCGATATCTTTCAGCCATTCCTCCATATTTTTTCCAAGGTATCCTTTCAGGATGAATTCCTTTGGGAATTCTTCTAGGAAGATCTTTGAAGACTGATCCTGGATTTTTTTCTGGAAGTTGCTCCAGGAATTAATTTGAAAATTCCTACAATATAATTCCTTCAGGAAATCCTTCTGAAATACAGGAACTAACTCGAAGTTTCCTACAGGAATTGCTCAGCAAGGTTCGTACATAAATTCCCCCGGAAGTACCTTGAGAAATTCCTCCGGGAGATTCTTGAAAATTAAAAATGCACGGGGCTAGAAATCTGGTAGAAAATTTTCCTGAGGTTTGAGGCTACCTTTATCAGGAGAGGTAACGAGGAAAAAAAAAATAGCGAATCCTGGAGAATTTTTATTACATGCCTCTGAGTGTTCTCCGAAAACTTTAGCAAAAATAGATGAATTTTTGTAGAATGAAAAATCTCTTTGACATGAATTCTATACGGAATTCTTGGTATAAAAATGTGCACGGGATTATTGAATATAATTGAATAGGGGAACTGTTCCGATCTCCATCTCACTGAACATATAATCATCTCATCGGGAAACAAAGAAATACAGCACCAATTTCGTCGCCTTTTTTTGTCAACATCAACAAAAAAAATCGCGAAAAAATAAGCAATCTAAATTCCTTTCCATTGCTTTGTTTTTAATGGGATGAATATAGAAGCCATAAGATGATTTCCCGGAGTAGGTCCCCTATTTATATCCACCCAAAATTAAATTCCACTATCCGCAAAAATCAGTTCACGCACTTAAACATATTTATTTATCATGATCTGATTAGTCAAGGCCAACGCACTGCCAGTGCACTGGATGTCCTGGATCATATGTTTCAAATCAAAACAAAAACGATGCTACGCACACCAACATATCCAATGACAGATGGAAAGAAAATGTTTTTTTATTCAGGGTTCGGGTTGGCACTGACCCAGGTTTAAAAACGAATTCGACATAAGTATCATATACATCTGTTGGTTCGTCTTGGAGTGGTTGCGAAGATGAGTGTTGTTTTCCGAAATGTTCCATAATCGATGTCGATGTTTGGCCCACAGTATGGCCAAGACCAGTTAAATGTGTTCGTAGAGATTAATGTCTTTCAGGTAATCCATAAGCCTTGCGATACTACTTGGATCGTTGCCGAGAGCTGTAACCTGCCAAATTGCTTACATTAAAAATTTACCTAAATTTACTATACATAATTTATTATTCATAAAAATTCTACTATTTACATAAACTATTACCTAAAATATTAAAGCTAGAAATGAACTTGAAGGAATCGAATTAAACTACAAAAATAAAACCTAAAATGAAAATTGGAAACATCCCTGTATCCACCTAATCCCTTTCGAACATAAACCGTACGTCGCCTATGCGCGACCCCCAGAAAGCCACAGTTGTTTGCAACTGTCATCTCCATCGGCCCAGTCACCGAAGGCGCCGAAACGATTGAACGGAAAAAAGAGATAAAACTGTTTGTCATCGGACAAACAAGCTCTCTTCCAGGTGAACCACGACAGCGAAAAGTCGATTGTGTGCGCGTGCTTTACCCCGTTTCTTTTTTTACCCTACCAGTGAACCAAACTGTCGCTCCCGGTGTGCTATCTTTGACCTGCTGAGCGGATGGTGCAAATTTCTCGGTGAAGTAAGTGTGAATCAGCCGTATAGTGCAAACCAGCTGGCGAGGAAAGTGGAAATCTGCCGTATCGGGCAAACAGCCGACTCACCGGAATAGAGTGACACGCCAACCCGCTGAAAAGAGAAAACCATCTGGCATCCGCCATCTTTAGTCATTTTCTTGATTGGCGTGCCGAATTCAATTGCCCAGGTGGCTAGTGTATCATCCGGAGCCGCCCGTTCCCGTTTTCCCTGCCCGGTAGTGAACGTATTCCGTGGGTCCAACATTTCGATGAGCTGTGCCGCTATCACCGACGAGCCAGATCTCCACGTCCCCGTTGACGGAAACCACGTGTCCTATCTCGTACTCGGCCTCAAGCAGAAATCAAGCGCAGGACGGTGGACGAATAAACTAACTGTGTCCGAAGATCCCGGCAGCATGGGAGCCGCAGCCCGTACGACGCCTCGTTCGGTCAGGTCCCAGCCAAACAACAGACCGGAACTAGCCAGCAACATGTGGTCGGAATTACGGTAAAGTACCCTTTCCTTCACTTTCCTATGAACCCAAATGTGAATGATTTTCAACTAATGAGATGATTAAATTTGAAACTATTGATTAAGAAATGAAATTTACAACTTTCTTATTTTTTTTGAATACGATAGCCAAATCCATTTTCGTTGTTCTCTGGTAAATTGATTGATCCACTCAGACTCTTTGTTTAAGGGAAGTTATTCCGCCAAAAATCCTCCAATTCCTCTTCAGAGCAAATAAACGACCCTGAGGTCACGGCAAGGGCAGACGAAAGTCCCCAGCAATAAGGATCTCTAACAGAGCGCAACGGATATTGTCGGTTATGCCATTTAACGTGCGTGCTGCCTGATGTTGGGGGCAGTCGATGATAAAATGCTCCACTGAGTATGACACATTGCAGGCTGGACAAGTTTTGAGGAAAGGTCTTTCATTTCCCATGCTATGGGATACTCTTGTGTGCACAGTTCTGAGACGCGACAAATTTTTTGATTGCGTTGTTTTTTTTGGATCCACCCATTGTGAGCACGAGCACGAGAATGGGTTTTGGCGATGGAATTGTACAGGCGATGAGAATTGCTGCGGCCTCTGCTGAAAAGATGGAGCACGGATCCGGAAGGCGCAAAGATCGACTGATATCAGTGTCGCTAATGCCGATACCACAGATAACAGATAATGAGGCTGGCATCCGATACGTGTGTAAACATCCGCAACCGTTAATTCAAATGTATTTTAAATTGGGACCGCGTTTGGCAATCGATTGGAGATGGCGCAAGGATCATTGTTATTGAAAACGCAGCCCAAATGCGGCTGTCAAATGCATTGGCAGCGTTCGACGGTTGTTAATCAGCTGCATCCTTATGTACTGCCGCAATCAGTTGAGTAGATGGCAGAAGTGTGCCAACGTATATCAATTCAAAAGTTTACACAGGATTTTCAATAAAATTTGTTCTAGCTTCAATATCTGTTATCTGTGCCGATACCTACTCGATTATGAGTCTTAGATCCATCTGTGTATCGATGTATGTAGATATTTGGTCCGGAGTAATTCAGTTACAGATTTTGTAAGTGCAGGTGAGTTGTCTCCCGCTCGAAATTTGTTTTTAATAGTTGTTTCCAACTTCATTACCTCGCTTGAAGTTCCAACACCTGGCTCCATTCCAATAGACCCCGGCCACTGGCGGGAGCACTTGGTTGACGTGTTTCTGTAGGAGTCGGTTCGTCTCATCGAGGAGAAAGACTCTTTCATTGGAAGGTGCAGTTTTCTCTAGGAAACTGATTGTTCTTTTGCAGACGGTTTCTTCGACGACATGTTGGAACGGCAGTTTACCGCTTTCTATACACGCCGCATCGGCAGGCGTTGACGGCAGTAGACCGGAAGTAATGCGAATAGATTGATTGTAAACGGGAGCAAGTATGGAGATCATTGCGTCAATTGATGTACATGTGAATTCTATACCGAAGAGTAGCCTACTGTTAATAATTGCTTCCGCTACGTGGAGGCGGGTGGTACGGTTACTTGTCTGATGACGTTTTGATATTGTACGTAGAAGGTTTATCCTGGTTTGACAACTTTTCTTGATCTCCTTGAAGTGTTTGATAAGATTTAAGGTGGTTATACAACAAAGCCACAAATCGGCCATCTTGGAAACCACGTGCTTTTTCTAGTGATTTTTCAAGAGCACGAATTGAGAGAACAACAACGCCCATGGGAATCACAACATCTGTATATCGTTTGATTACTCATGCTAAGCAATCGACTTTAATTTCAGCATGGTACAAAACATATTACGCTGGTTTTGAACTTTTGATAATAGGAGTAGAAAACCGTGTGGTGAATTTGAAATTCACCACAAGGCTTGATTGTATAATCACCTTAAATGACGATCTAGATGAATTCCCAGTACCCGAACAGAGTTTTTCATTGGGATTGCTTGTCCGTTGGCGAGCACCACAGAACGAATTGGCCGATGACGTGATGTGCAAATATGCATTATAGCGCTTTTTTGAGCTGATAGTTGAAATCCTGCTTTGTCCGCCCACTTGGTAACAGCGTTTACAGATGCTTGTAGTTTTCGGCGAAGAGCCTTCTCCGTGTAGCCAGCCACTATGAGTAATATATCGTCCGCATACACGAAAATATAAATCTCTTTCGGGAGGTTCATAAAAACTCCGTTCATTGCTATCAGGAAGATAGTCACAGCAATTACGGAGCCTTGCGGCACGCCTGTTTCTTCTGGGAAAGTGTTCGAACGATAGTTGCCAATACACACCTGGAAAGTTCTGTTACGAAGAAAATTTCGAAGGAAATGAAGCACATGTCCGGATAAACCCCAGTTTGAGAGCTGATTGATTACACCTGGGGTCCACGCCCTATTATAGGCTCTCGCTAGGTCTAATGTGGCTAACTCAACATGCTGTTCCTTCATTTTGGCATCCTGAAGCACTTGCGCTAGGGTCGAAAAATAGGTACCTGTACCATGTCCTGGGCGGAAGGCATGCTGCCGGTGGTCGAGGTGGTCGTTGGATTCCAGAAAATGGATTAATCGGCGGTTCACCATCCTTTCCATGACTTTGCTTATGCAGCATGTCAAAGAGATTGGTCGGAAATCTGCAGGTGTTTTTACGGCACAGCCATGCTTTGGAACGGGAATAATAAGACTGTGATTCCAATCATGTGGCAACGTGTTATTAGACCATTCATTGTTCAGCACACGCAGGAGGGTTGTTTTACCGGACGGAGTGAGACGTACCCTATATCGTCGGCCCCTGCCGAATTTCCTTTACATTTGATGAGGGCCAATTCTAGTTCGAACAAACGGAACGGCTCGTTGATTGGTTGGTATGTTGTATCTTCCGGAATGTACAGTTTATCAAGAGTGTTGGTTGATGAATCTTTGTGTTTCTTGAATGCACAGCTATACTGGTCGAAAGCAGAAATGGTGGCGAAATAATTACCAAGCACATGGGCAATAACAGAGGGCTCTCTAGTGAGGATACCATTGTGATGTAGAGCTATGCCTCGGGTTTTTCGTTTTCCGCTAAGTGCGTTTACTCTGTTCCATAATTCGGATGATGATTGGTTAGAGTTAATCCCATCTAAAAAGTTCTCCCAGCTTTCGCTTTTAGCATCGCGTATCACTTGTCGGCATTCATTCCGCATTGCTCTGTAATGTGCTTTAGCTGCCTCTTTCTTGGGGTGGTTATCGGGAATACGTTTCATGGCCCGAAGGGCTTTTCTCCTGGCCTTGGTTGCTTGTTTTGTTATTGGTGACCACCAGTGAAGAGGTCTTCTGCCCGGAGTAGGACTGGATTTCGGGATGGAAGCGACGGCTGCCTGATGGATTGCTTTTACAAAGCAGGACATATTGTCTTGTTCGGATGTGGCTAGAGACCCGTCAATGTTTGTTTGAAAAGAGGCCCAATCCGCTTGTTCATATAGCCATCGTGGGCGGCGTGATGTTTCTGGTGGTTGTTCGTGGAGGGATATCGATATTGGATGGTGGTCGCTGCCGTGTGGATCTTCGTCTACATTCCAAAGTAGCCGACTTACAATCCTAGAACTGGCTAGGGAGACATCCACAGTTGTCTCGTGTTGACCGCTTGTAAAGGTGATAGATCCATCGTTGAGTGGTATTAGGTCCAGTGTTTCCGCAACTTCCATAAGGGTGAAACCTCGTGCATTAGTACTGGGACTGCCCCACGCGATGTGGTGTCCGTTTGTGTCCCCAAGCATCAATATCGGGTCTGGTATAGGATTCAAAATTCCAAGAAGTTGGTTCTTCAAGTCCGGTAAGTTTCCGCATGGAAGGTAAGCACAGACGATTGACACAGGGAACGGGTATTCTAACTTAACGGCGATTATGGGGAGATCGGTGTTTACTTGTATTGTGGAGAAAGGGATCGATTCCAGAACTCCAATCGCAACCGAATGATATATATTTGTGTTGATTCTGTACACCCAAGTGTATCTTCCTCCTAACATCCGATTCATCTTGTCTACGCAGGTGCGGTGGACTTCTTGTATTGCTAGGACGACAGGTGGATTGTCATGGATGAGGTATTCTAGGTCACTGATGTTATTATGAAAACCGTTTATATTCCATTGCAGAACGAGCCTAGATTGTTTCGCGGGGCCGACGGATGGCGATGTGTGTGATGTTCCAGTATTCGCGCGATGACTTTGGTTGCCTGAAAATGCGGGGCCACGAGCAGAAGAGCAACTGGAAACACGGACCGCGGCGGGTCCATAGCGAAGAGATTGACATTCGACGGCATTGGAGATGTAAGCGTGAGATGCTTCATTGTTGGATGTAGGATAGTTTAGTCCCACGAGGTCTTTTATTGGTGGTTCTGTAGCATTGCATAAAGATGGCTTGTCTACCGCGTCGTTTCGAGGAGGATTTGGTGAATTTGATAATCGGTCATTCTGGCGTGTCTACTCTGTTGCTGGCTGCCAGTTAAGTGGGCGTTTGAGATACATTTTTTCTCACATTGCTGATCTCTGCTGTAGTCAAAGGAGTACTGGACGGTGTTCGAAGCTATTCTGACATGCTTCCATCGCCGTTTGGCGAAGATATGTTCGCACTACTATTGCAATTTGGGGTGGAAAGCTTATGTTTAGGCCTGCCGTATGTATCATCGGAGTCCGTCTCGGAATGATCTCTTTTAGGGGTTTTCTCCACCGAGGATTGGTGGGATGCGATTGGGCTGGTGTCGCTTAGATACATGGGAGTTTCCTTCCATTCATTATCTTTCTGTTTCTTCATGTTGTCATTATTTTTCGTTTTCGTTTGGTTCTGGCTTTGCTTTGTTGCTCCTGAAGCGCTTGATTTCTGGAAAAGGCTTTGGAAGGTGTAGACCTCCCTTTCTTTTATTTGAAGTTGACATTCGAGATTAGCAACTTTTGCTACTAAATCTTCAATTGTACCGTGTTTGCGGACCATTTCCATGCGGGAACTACTTTGAGCCTCTGCTTCAACGGTACGAATTCGTTCATCCTTCTGCTTCATTTTTAAGGTCATTGCATCAACTTTTTGTGAAAGCTCGGCGACCATTATGCTTCTGTCAGACTGTTCACAATTGCTTCCTAGAGTAGATTCAAGAAGCTCTATTTGTATGTTTTTCTTCGCCATCTCCCTTTGAAGAAGGTTCATCTTGGAAGAGAGGTCTGCGATCTGCTGGTCCTTACCTGCGGTGGTGATTCTCGAAAAGGTATTCTGGCTGTTCGCCTGTTTTTTTGCCGTCTAGCTGCTAGGTACGAGATGCCACGGTTAACACGAATTTTCTGGATTTCGTTTTCTTGGCAATACACTGGGCATTTTCGGCTTGAAAGTGAGTGACTATGCCTGTCGCACCGCTTGCAGTAATTTTCTAATCCGCATGGGCTGTCTTTATCGATATCGTGGTCTTTTGAGCAAGTTCCACAGATTGGACGTGTTTCCTGACATCGCTTACTAGTATGCCCGAAACTCCAGCAATTGTAGCATTGCATTGGAGCCGGGTAGTAAGGGCGCGTCTTACATCGAATGTAGCCGAAATCGATATGCGGTGGGATAATAGTACCTGCAATCGTCAGAATTAGAGTGGGTGTGTTCGTTCTCGTGTTTCCCATTCGTTTAGTAATACGCCGAATATCGCGAATACCCTGATCTGCCAGTTCTTCCTTTAGAATATCGTCGGCGATATCAATTACCTCCCTACAGTTCACTACGCACCGACTGATATTTAGAGTTGGGTGTTCACTGACTTTAACATTGGTACCGTCGATCAAAGTCGTCAGACTCAACAGCTGTTTAACTTGGTTTGTACTACGAATCTTCAAAGCATAGGTGGTACCTTGCTTGCCTTCGGGAAAAGCACCATCTATTTTTGTGCCCACACATTTCTCGATTGTTTTGCGAATGACGAAAGGGTCCTTTGGCAGTATTCCTTCAACGGCTTGCATGCGGAGTACTTGAATGGGCCCTTTTGTTCCATCCTTGTCCATGTATGCTGGTAGTAATGCTCCGGCGTAATCATTGTCGAAGAAGACCGTCGTTGATCCGCCTCCTGGATCCCCAATGGGCGGAAAAGGATCCGGAGCCCACTCCATCGTGGGCAGCCCGCTTTGCAAGATGCTAGTTTGCGCTACTATAACTTGCTATATACGCTTCACTTTTGTAGGGGAAAAAATGTCAAACATTTCACTGTACGGTTTCAGCAGCGGCGGGAGACTGATATAAACAATGTCCGCGTTGAAAAAACGGGTTTTATGGTGATTCAATAACGCCGGGACACTGCAAAGCACTCGACCGTGTCGTTGTACACCTGATAATTAATTTATACGACCTAGATTCGGTAATTTTCCGGAAAAAATCTACAATGATAAAGTAAACAAACGCGCACGCGGGATGTGATTTTTTGAGATCTTAATATTCAAATCGATCAACAAGAAGATCTACGATGTCCTCACTATTTTTATGAGTTAGAATAGCTCCACAGTACCTCGTAACACCATTACAGACACATTACAGACTTCACTCGACATCTACGACTCTCCAAACTGTCCTTGAGTATAGATCTTAATATTCAAATCGATCAACATGAAGATTTTTGATGTCGTTACTAGTTTTATGAGTTGGAATAGCTCCAAGGTACCTCGTAACACCATTACAGACACAGCACAGAATTCGATCTATATTTACGACACTCCAAACCGTCCTTGAGTAGAGATCTTAATATTCAAATAGATCAACATGAAGATCTTTGATGTCCTTTCTAGTTTTATGAGTTGGAACAGCTCCAATGTACCTCGTAACACAATTACAGACACCCCACATAATTCAATTAATATCTACGACACTTCAAACTATCCTTGAGTACAGATCTTAATATTCAAATCGATCAACATGAAGATCTTCGATGTCCTTACTAGTTTTATGAGTTTGAATAGCTCCAAGGTACCTCGTAACATAATTACAGAAACACCACAGAATTCGATCAATATCTACGACACTCCAAACTATCCTTGAGTACAGATCTTAATATTCAAATCGATCAACATGAAGATCTTTGATGTGCTTACTAGTTTTATGAATTGGAATAGCCCCTCGGTATCTCGTAATACCATTTTAGACACATTACAGAATTCGTTAAGTTTCTACGACACTCCAAACTGTCTTTGAGCTCTGATCCTAATATTCAAATGGATTAACAAAAACATCTTGGATATCCCCACTATTTTTATGAGCTGGAATAGCTCCACGGTACCTCATAACGGTACCTAATTACAGACACACTACATACTTCGCTCGACATCTACGACTCTCCGAACTACCCTTGAATACAGATCTTAATATTCCAATCGACCAACATGAAGATCCTTGATGTCCCTACTAGTTTTATGAGTTCCAAACTGTCCTTGAGTACAGATCCTAGTATTCAAAAAGATCAACATGAAAATCTTCGATATCTCAACTATTTTTATGAGTTGGAATAGCTCCCCAAGTAACACCAAGCATTACAATATTGCACATTTATCAATCACAAATCGGCATGCTAAATGCTAATTGCATTAGATCAGTTTTAACGATGCGAAGTTGCATTTATTCACCAACTGTCAGACAATGATACTCTAAATCAGCATTACAAATGCCGCGATGCATTACTGATGCTTTATTTCAACATGTCAAAGTAATGAGCCATTAATTCGATCTTATAATTGCCCTTTTCCACTTTAAGTCAACTTTTAGGGCTGTGTTTTTTACAAGCATATATAGCTTCATGGTTACTAGGGTCATTCGTGGTATCGTAGATATTCTGGGCATGTTATGATTTGTATAATATGCTGGTGTAATGATGTCCCGTGGGCTTCACCAACTAACACACAAGCTCGGAAATGTATGAACCACGCTGTTGGTCTTGTAGGGTATATTCTGGGTATGTTGTATTATGTTTATACTGGTGTAATGAAGTCAAATGGGACTTCATCAACTAACACATAAGCTCTGAAACCTATGAATCACCCTGTTGGTCTTGTGGACCTCCAATATCTGAACTCAAGAATGATTTGTTGTACCCTAGCTATTCTGGGAATGTTGAATTTCTTATATACTGATGTAATGATGTCCCATGAGATTTCTGCAACTAACATACAAGCTCAGGACCCTATCAATCACTCGGTTGGTCTTGAAGACCTCCAAGATCTGAACTCAAGAATAGTTTGGAGTACCGTTGATGTTCTGGTATGTCTGCGATTTGATAAAGACAGTTTAATTATGTCTCAAGTACCATTTCAAACTTCATATTAGCCTAATCCTAATAATTAGGATTGAGGCCCCGTAAAACGCTTTGTTGTTTATGTAGATCATCAAGTTCTGTACTCAAGAAGGGTTTGGAAGCCCTAAAAGATCTTAAAAAAAATTCCCCATATTTCTACATTTTATGGTTTGTATCCGTTTTTGAAGCAGTATGTCCAAAATTTATGTTGAACTACGACAAAAAAAGATCCGTATTGAATCGGTTAAACGATATAGCAGAAAGATAGTTTATTCAACTAGCTTGAGTGGAGGTTTGACGAGGAATGAAAAAAAACTTGCAAACTTGTTTATTTTAGGAAAACTTAGGTTTCCAAGGAGACCTCGGTTCACTCCAACTACCCTGAATCGGTAAGTCCTAGGAGGGCCTTCAGTTCACGAAAACGTCCAGATTCCAAAGGCGTGGTGAACGTGTCCACCATCTGGTTTGCTGTGCTAATTGCTTCGATTTGAAGTCGACCTTGTGCTACATGGTCGCGTAGGAGAAAATTTCTCTTTTTCATTTAATGATGTTTCACATCTATATGTGCTCTATTCGTTTGATTTCTGAATTTGTGGCTTGGACTAGGTCCTCGAGGATTCCGTGCAACCACCCACATCCCTTCGGATGCAGCGGCACTTAAGCTGTATACTCTGCCTCACATGATGACAGTGCAACAGCTTTGAAATTGCTGCTATATCAAATTTTACTCCTGCTGCGACTGCAGAGAACCGAAAGTGCAAACCCGGGTAGAAGAAAATAGCAAAAGAATAACAAATTTTACCATTATTTTATGAATACAGTAATACCTCGATATAACGTAACCTCGATATAACGTAACCTCGATATAACGTAACTCGATATAACGTAATTTTTACCTCGATATAACGTAACTTTTTTTTGCTCCAATTTTTAACAGATTTCATTATAAACGTGATTCATTGAGTATAAAAATATTTTTTCAATTCTAGGCCACTTTAGGACCATCCTCAACAGACATAGGGTGGAGGGAAGAATCTAAGATTTTGAGATGTCACATTCCAAATGTTCACGCTCCGGCATAACCTCTCAATGAGGCTGTCGGGGTTCATTCATTTTCGTTTATTTAGCTTACATTCAGCTTACAATAGCAAATACTGAATCAGCAATTTGACCCTTCAATACACGATTCGAGGCCGCATCTCTCCAACCTCGAATGCAACCCATGCTCGCCGTCGTTCTGTACCTGGTCAGCTCACCTCGCTTGCTGCCCTCCACGACTTCTTGTACTTGCCGGATCTGGAGCAAACACCATCTTTGCAGGATTGCTATCCGGCATTCTTGCAACATGTCCTGCCCATCGTACTTTTCCGGCTTTAGCTACCTTCTGAATGCTGGCCTTCTGAAAGATGGTCCTAAGCAACCGTCTCTTGAATACTCCGAGTGCTTGCAAGTCCTCCTCGAGCATGGTCCAAGTTTCATGTCCGTAGATTACTACCGGAATAATGAGTGTTTTGCTCATGGTACATTTGGTGCGGGTGTGAATCTTTTTTGACCGCAGTTTCTTCTGGAGTTGGTAGCAGGCCGGACTTCCACAGATGATGCGCCTTTGTATTTCACTACCAACATTATTTTCATCCGTTAGCAAGGATCCAAGGTAAACGAATTCATCGATCACCTCGAAAGCATCCCCGTCTATCGTAGCATTGCTTCCTAGGCGGACCCTGTTGCGCTCGGTTTCGCCCATTCACCACCAAACCAACTTTTATTACTTCACATTTCACTCGAGTGTACAGTTTTGCCACCTCTGCAATTTATCGGGCGATAGTGTCCATGTCATCCGCGAAACAAATAAATTGACAGGAACTGTTGAAAATCGTACCCTGACTGTTATACCCGGCTTGGGCCGTCAACGAAGCCGGCTTGATAACTTTCCACCCATCCGGGCCCATCTTGGTGAGCTCAGTATCGATAACATCCGTACCAGCTGCTTTATTGGCCTTTAGGTGTTGGATGGCATACCTAACTTTCCTCAAGGCTGGCTTGCCTCCATCGTCCGAGGAACTGATGTAGTCATCTCCTTCGCTGCCTTGACTTTCACTTCCTGTACTCTCAGCGCCATTCAAATGTTCCTCGTAGTGCTGCTTCCACCTTTCGATCAACACACGTTCGTCCGTCAAGATGCTCCCATCCTTATCCCTGTACATCTCGGCTCGCGGCACCAAATCGTTGAGCTTCTGATAGAACTTGCGTGATTCTTGAGAATGGCACAGCTGTTTCATATCCTCGCACTCCGCTTCTTCCAGGCGGCGTTTCTTATCCTGAAAAAGGCGGGTCTGCTGTCTCCGCTTTCGTCTACAGCGTCCCACGTTCTGCCGGGTACTTTGCTACGGGAATGCCCGAGCTGCGTCCTTCTCCTCCAGAATCTGTCTGCATCTTCTGTGACTTCGTTTCACATACCCGACGTTGTTCTCCGCTGCGTCGTTAATGGCTGCTTTAACTGTATTCCAGCAGTCTTCAAGAAGAGCCCCATCGAGCTCACCCTCTTCAGGCAACGCTGCCTCGAGATACTGCACGTATGCAGAGGCGACATCAGGTTGCTTCAGTCGCTCTTGGTCGTACCTCGGTGATCGTCGGTACCAAAAATTGTTGATGACGGATAAGTTTGGGCACAGTTTAACACACACCAGATAGTGATCAGAGTCGATGTTAGCGCCACGATATGTCATGACGTCGATAATGTCGGAGAAGTGGCATCCATCAATCAGAATGATCGATTTTTGATTCTGTCTGCAGTGGTGATCTCCAAGTGTACCGATACGGAAGGCTGTGTTGGCCGTTTGTGTTCGTCAGCCGGTGGGCACTGAACTTATCCTCTAGGTCAGCCTGAGCGTTCAAATATCCTAAAATGATTTTGAAGTCGTGGCTTGGACAGATGTCGTACTCACGTTCCAGCTGGCGTATAATGCGTCCTTATCATCATCAGTGCTTCCGGAGTATGGGCTATGAATGTTTATTATGCTAAAGTTGTAGAACCGACCTTTGAACCTCAACCTGCGCATTCTTTCATAAATCGGCCACCACCCGATCACGCGCCTTTGCATATCGGCCATCACTATAGAAGCTGTTCCCAGATCGTGTGTATTGCCGCTGCTCTGATAGATGGTATGATTACCTCTAAACTTTCGCACCATTGATCTCTTCTAACAAATCTCCTAGAGCGCTACGATGTCGAATCCACGATCCTTCAGTACATCTCCGAGTATGCGTGTGCTTCCGATGAAGTTGAGATATTTTCAGTTCCACGAATTTTCCCTGGGTGGGTACCACCGAGTTTCAGTAAACATGATTCTTGCCGAGATCTCAGTAAAAGTGACGTTTCGGTTGCCGAGATACCGAAAATATTTTGTTGAGAATCAGTACTAAACGAAATTTCCTGCCGAAGTTCAGTTCTAAAATGAGATATGAGCGTAGCCGAAGCACTTGTAGCAGACCACAAGTGGTTGGTGTATAATCACGTAACATACCATCAATCCTACCTTCAACTTAGTCTGATCGAGCAACTTCTTGGCTACCGCCAGACTTACCTGGCTTGCACACATATAGGCTCATCACATGCGTGCCCACATAGCTCTTTGGTAAACTAATGGATCTCAACTCTACACGGATTTTTCACCCGCTTACCGGCTTCAGTCATTTGATCCAAACCCTTACATTGGATGACTTCAATTGGGCATAGGGCTCCGATATGAATCCCATCAACCAGGCCCTCAACAGTCGAGGTTTTGTACGCCGAACTCTTCTGAGCAGGATCCCGAAAATCATCTCACCCTTCTGCATCCTATAGATGCAGTTGACATCTTCTACTTGACCAGAGAGTATTTTCTCTCCTCTCACGGCCTTTGGGACATCCGCGTAGCTTCGTCATAATAGCCTACTTCTACAAGCACCTCTTTCTTTGCCGCAGCTACCCCCTCTGCTGCCTGTTTTACGGCTCGCTTCCTTTTTATTTTCGGCTTTTTAGTGATGGCAATTTCCCATCCCACCAGTCCCTGATTGTCCTACCGATGAAATTCAGTCAGTGGGACTACTACAGAGTCGCACCACCAACTCCTTCTAATCAATAAGGAAGCGTATCTCACGTTCCACCTACTTACTAGACATTAGCAGAGACTTCCACTGCTGTCTAGCCACTGTAACTTGGTCGCAGAGAATCAGCACGACTAGTTTGAAATTCTTGCTGAAGGTCTGGAGGCCTCCCATAAACGACATGATTATGTCTGTAATATCCGTAGCCACGTCAACTTTTGGGTGCTCCCCCTCTCTACACGGTTAGTCAGCACGTTTTTAGAGATTAATCATAGTGGCTTCGTCTATTTTTGAGTCCGCAAGTCCGAGTCCTCTGACCAACCGGCCATAATCAACCAATATAGAAGATCTTTTGGTCGCCAAAGCGTGAGAAGTAGTTCCAGCTGACTCGATTCGCAAATCTTACAATATTCTTTGCAATGCTCCATGAAGTCTTAAGAGGCACACTGAGAAGCATTGATGAGAAGGTAGTATACCGACACTATGCCGGTGACAACACAATGTCCACAACACATTCCAGCCAACACAAGATCGTATATGAAGTCATATAAGATGCTAAAGTGGAGGACATATAGGTACTTACCCATACAATATGTACGTATATCGCCTCCACGTTAGCATCGTATATTGCAGCTCAAATAGTAATATTCTAACATAAAAAGTAAATATGAAAACAGAAATGAAAAAAGGAACATGAAAAAATGAAAAAAATAGATAAGCAAATAGAAAAAAAAATCAAAAAATTGAAAAAAAAAAAGTTCAGTAAGAAAGGTTGGAACACCCTGGTGGATGAATAACATTGATTTTAGGTTAAAATTTTTTTTGATAAAAAAGATTTATAAAAATTTTTGGGTAAAAAAAATTGCTTCGATATAACGTAACCTCGATATAACGTAACGAAAATAAAAATTGAGTTACGTTATATCGAGGTATGACTGTATCAGAAAACAAAACAACTTTGTTTACAAACGAGCTATATTTTCGAACGAATTCAAAATTCTGTTCGAATCATTTTTCCATTCCGAAATCAAAATTCCTGGCGTAAACTATAGAATGCGCATAAACTTTCAATCGTAAATATAATTGCATTATGTAGCCCCATTAGCCCCTTTCACGTCATAAGTTCACTATGGCGAAAAAGGTGTTTTTATTTAAAGTTCGTTGGCTGTTCGATAGTAGGTAACAAATGGCTAAGACCGGAGAGGTAACCCTGTAACCCTTATTGGTTCATCTTGTCATATTCAGAGTTGGTTATATTTTAACAATCGGCCAATTCCAAACACAGTTACGGAAAATTTCAAAGATATCAAATTTCCCTCTTCCTACTCACTTTTCCATGTCTCCGCCATGGCCCTGTTGATGCTGAACGGGGGCAGACCCGGTTGGATTACCGCCCGATTGCGAATCGCTGGCGGGGCGGTTCTTCTTTCCCTCTGTGAAAAACAGGAAATTTCATGATAATGATAACGGTATGAATCATTTTTTTCAAACTGGGATGAGAAAAATAAATACAAATGGCTTCCAGAAGTTTCTTGCTGTGGCTCGAAAAAAAAGCAAACTTACTTTTCTTCCCTTCCATATTGATACGAAATTCACTCCTGAATCAAAATGAATACGTCGTTCACAAAACTTAATATTTAGCCACGAAATACAAATGTTTTTTTTTACGGTAGAATATTTTTAACTGCGTTGTAAAATTTCACTCTTGCTTTGCTTCAGCTTCAATGACCTGATGCAATCGAATGAAAATAAAACTTGACGTGAAACTGCAAATGCATTGACGTTGACGTGCATGCAGGTGCAGGGTGCAATAGGCCTTTTCATGTGACACTACCGAGACTGCACTTGTTTACACTGAAAATAATGTACATGCTTGTTTAATGTTCCTTGACACGTATAGATTTAGCGTGATTTATTGCCCGTCAATATTACTAATGATCCACGTTAGTTTCACGATTTATCCTCATGCGAATCTAACATGTTTTATTGTTTTTCGTTTTGACTAGCGATCCACGTTAAAATCATTAGAAATTTAATTAAATCGACACCACTGTTCAATCCTGTTCAATTTAACGTGTTTTGAACATCATTTTCTATAAGTTTATTATACTAAACTTTTTTGTGAAGTGGGACTGGAAAACTGTGTTGTTCTGTCAAACAGCGTCAGATTACATATTAAGCTTCGTGGTTTTTCTGGCCGGAATGGCGACTCAAAATATATTTACTGTGAAGGTAACTATAAATTCATAGTTTTCCTGAATACAGTCGCGATTCGCTGGTTGGGCCACGACCTCGGCCCAACTAACGAATTCGGTTTTTTAGTTGGGCCAACTGACAGCCATTTGAACACGTGTATTTCGACTTGAACATCACAAATGATGTCCAGTGACGCCCAATCCCGTTTTCCGTGTTTACATTGAATTTTGACGTACGGTTGCTTTTTAGTTGGGCCATGGCCCAACCAGCGGAGGCCCAACTAAAAAGTGACCCAAGTATTAAGATCCCAACCAGCGAATCCCGACTGTATTTACTTATAAAGCACGATTTAATTTACAGGTACAGAGAAATGTATATAAAATGCCAGCTAATCGGATATACCGCAGCACTGATGGGCAGTTCTTGAGATCCAGCATACAGTGCCCAATTTATATTAACAACAAAAATGGTTTATTAGTGTATCTTGTAAATTGATAAAATGTATCACTCAACAATAAATAATATATGGTTAAACTAGAAAATCCCTCAAATTGTTTCTATTAATTTTCGTACATTGTCTACAGTTTAGATTTCGCCAAAAAAACACGGTTTTTCCCACAAAAGCAATCCACGAAGATTTAACGTGTTTTTCCATTCTATCCTCTATGTAGTTCAAATGAATCGAACATTTGGATATTTGACAGGTGGAACTGGAATTACACGTTAATGTGATATGTTTTTCAACTAGTGAAAATTCACGTGTGGAACCAGTGACTCGGACGTGTATAATGCTTTCAGTGAATAATTTCGTTATTGTTTTCTAATGACGATCATACATTTCACTATTACGGGATATTTGGCGACCCTAATCATGCATATGCACATTTGATATGAAATGTATAAGTTTCATGTTATGATTTTCTTATGCAGTGCTGCATAGTATTTATTCCAATAGGATATATGTTTTATTACGAAATCGCAATGGCAAAAATATATGTGTTTTGCCGAATACATTCATTATGAAGATTTTTTTTCGTGTGCCTTTTGGAAATTTGCCACAAGTTTTGGATTTGAAATTCAAAAGAACTCATTATGAAATAAATTTTCATGGTCAATATTGCGCTTTTTGCACTTTATAAGAGTATTGCGAGATTTTTTTTCTCACAGTCATCTTTTTCTCACACTCAATCCAGCTTTCCACGCTAGCCATAATGGCGGCTGCTATAAATAAATCTGACAGTAACTGCTTCCGACGCACAGCCGACGCTGAACTGTAATCGACGCTAGTTGTATCTCAGCAACCATTTTCACATTGTTTATTGATTGTTATCAGAAAAAAACAAGACTCGGAGGAAATCGATTTTGTTTTGTAATAAGCTTCTGATAATTTCAAACTTGTTATAGTGCCACAAAAATAATACGCATTTTCGTTTTAGGTTGAAGCCATTTTCCCATACAACAATTTGCGTGTGAGCTTTATAACTCCTGTTAAGTGGAGTTTCACTGAATGAATGTAGATGCAATTAATGTCAGCCCATTTTAGGATTTAAGTAGTAGTAGTTCTGAGGGATTCTGATCTGAATTAGATGAGCCGAAGCACTTAGATATGCGTTCTGATTTCATCGAATTATTTATTGTTTACACATGCAGACCAGTAAGTTACTGGCAGTAACTCTCATTCACGGGGTCCTGAAATCCGAATTCTTATAGAACGTGCGAGAAGGTGACCGTATACCAATGCTTCAGTGGACAAAGCACATTAGTTCATAGCAGTTTAGCGATAGATCCGGACGATGATGTCTGTCACAAATATCCGTTTGAATTTGAAAGAGAATCCGGAAGGCAAACGTCGGCCTCATCAATGCGGAAAACAAACAATTCAAAAAATATGTTGTTTTGTCTACGTCAATAAATATTTTCAGAAATCATTTTTTTTTTCAAAAGGCTTAAATTCAAAATACACGTAAGGTTTTATTTACCTCATCAGCTTTTGTCGGTCTAAATGAAGTATTCACCGACAAGCGAATACTGTTTTAGAATTGTTCAATATTTTTATATTTTATATAATTCATGTATCCAATATACAAGTCTAAGAATGTAATTTAAAGTAGTTTAGTTTCAAGTGAACTATGTGGAAATTGCAGTACTGAGTAGGGGCCATCCACAAAGTACGTCACGCTCCTAGGGGGAAGGGGGGGTTCCGAGCAGCGTGACGACTCATACAAATATTTTAGAGCTTTAATACAAAAAGTGCGACGAAGGGGGGAGGGGGGGTCGAAAATCGCCAATTTTTGCGTGACGTACTTTATGGATCATCCCGTAGAGACGAGAGTAGAAAGTTATCATTTGAACCAAATAATATGCTGCGTGGCGTGGTTGACGTTTATTGAGTCTAAACTGTATTCCTAATATGCAACAGAACACAAAATTTTGCCACTAGAATCATAACACATCAAATTTTGCGCACATCAGCATTTAGCTGTACATCGGATTTCTTCAAGATTAATTTTCATTTATTACTTGGTAATCCAGTGGAGCTAGGTGAATAGCTAAAATACGTCCAAGTACTAAGTGTAGCTGTTCATCTGATTAAAGTCGAAACATCTAAAAACTGCTCGGATCAGAATGCTAAAATGCTGCACTGCTTGCAAATCTGTGTTAGGAATATTTATATGAACATCCAAATTCAATGTCAACAGGCAGCGTGCTGAAATTGGTAGGACAATAACTCCAACCTAAAAAGAAAAAGCGTATCAATTAGGGACTTGAATCTAATTATCAGAAGCTTGTAACAAATTGTTTTCTCATATTTTCTTCGAGACTTTCGTTTTCTGCTGTAGGTTTTCGGATAACAAAAAGTATATAAACAATGTGAAAATGGTCGCTAAGATACGACTATAGCGTCGATTACAGATCAGCGTCGGAAACAGTTACTGTCAGATTTGTTTATAGCAGCCGCCATTATGGCTAGCGTGGAAAGCTGGATACACTCAAAAAAGTTTGATTTTCCGTGTATAAGCCATTTTATTAAAAGCTCAAATGACAGGAGACCTAACACTAATATTTACATTTTGCAAGGAACATTTGCGAAAATGGAATGAAATGATGACGATGATGACGAATTGATGATGATTTGCATGCAAATTTACCAAAACAAAGACCGAGCCGTTCACTCAAAATTTCGATCAGCTGATCGAATCTGTCTCATAAAATGGCTTATAATATTTGTGTGTAAGTGCTCAATCTGAAAACAAATAGAAGTCAAATCATGGCGGGAACAGGGATGCCAGATAATATTTTCAAATGTCTTCATAGTCGTTTAAAAATGTCTTCAAATGTCTTCAACATTAATGCCAGATAATATTTTCAAATGTCTTCATAGTCGTTTAAAAATGTCTTCAAATGTCTTCAACATTAAAATTATGATTATCAGCGAGAAATTTCAAAATCCAATAGGTTTGTAAATTCAATCATCTCCCTTAGCCAGTCGACAAACTCTAAGAATAAAAAATCATCTCCTTTTTTAACTAATGTGGAATAATGTTTATTTTTTAACATTCAAATTGTTAGAATTCAAGAGAATTTACTTTAAAATTTTCACGAGATAGTGTATAACGAGTTTCCCCTGGATTTTCTACTGAGTCTTTGATTAAAACTCCACCGGATTTTTTAAACTGAATTTCCACGTGGAATTCTTCCAAATTTCTTTTAAAAGAATACCCTGTAGGGATTTAAAATTTACCGTGTAATACTTGAAGAAACAGTCAGAGAATTTTCTTAAGGAACTTCCGGATAAATTTTTGGAGCAACTTCCGGATAAAACCTCGATAGAGCATCATATTACTCATACTAATTTCTGCTGAATGGAGCTTTTCTAATTACTTCTGGAGGGCTCTTGAAGAAATTTCCCGAGGAATTCCTGTTAGAACATTCCAAGGATTTACTGAAAACTTCCAGAGAAATATCTGAAGGAACTTCTGGATGAACTACTGGAAGATTTTCAGGAGGTTTCCCTGGAAGCACATAAGAAGAAGTTTATATAGGCTTCAGGATAAATTCCGGAGGGATTTTCTGGAGCAATTCCTGAAGGATTTTGCTGATGAATTTCTGAAGGATGTTCCTGAGAAACAACTTAAAAAATTTCCGGTGTGACTACTGAAGAAACTTCTTAAGAAACTTCCGGAGGAAATCTTGGTGATAGTTCTGGATAAATTCTTGGAGGAGCTTCTTAAGGTATTTCTGCGGAAATTTCCGAAAGAAATCCGGGAGGAAATACCAGAAAAAATCCATAGTATACTTCCGAAGGCATTCTTGGAGAATCTTTCGGCAACATTTTTGGAGAATCTTCCGAAGGAATTCATGGAGGAACTTCCGAATGGATCCCTGGAGGAGCTTCCGCAGGAATTCCTGGAAGAACTTTCGGAAGTACTTTTGGGGGAACTTCCGGAGGAATTCTGCTAGAAGAACTGCTGGAGGAATAATTCGAGAAGGAACTAACGGAGGAGTTCTGGAGGAACTTCTGAAGGATCTTCCGAAGGAATTCATGAATGTACTTTCACAGGAATTTCTGGGCGACCTTACGAGCTCCTAGAGGAAATTCCTGAAGGCCGCGTGGCCCTGGTAGGACAATGGCGGATACAAAATGGTATTTAGGGTCACTTATAGAATGGGGTGGATCTCATTCGGTGATTTTGAACGCTACGGTAACTACTTGGATGTCCATTGTCCAATTTCCCACTCTTTTTAAACTTCCTTTTTCAGTCCTTTAAAATTTACGACTTTAACTTTTCTCCGCTTTTGCAAAAACTATACTTTATCTCCTTTCCAATCAACCTTTATTCTTCACTATCAGCAGGCCAATGATGAGTCGTCTTCGTGATCGTTGACCCCAAGCCTCTGGCCGTTGACCCGTTGTCGCCCATTAATTCCATCACATGCTGACCTCCCAGTTCTCCACCCAATTCGCCACCCCTATGGATGCCCATTCGATGTTCTCCTCGGCGTTCCTGGTGGTGAGTAGCGGTAGCACTGTCTTCCTTCCATGGGGTAGCGTAGTGTTGGCTGCGTTCATGGTTTGTGGAAGTTGTTGGGTCATTTAACATTCAACAACTACAAACGTTTTCATATTTTTTTAACAAATAAAACGAGTACCATAAAACGCGAAAATCTCACCAATCTTGGACCACACACTGACACTTGTTACAAACTTCCGGACAAATTCCTGGAGGAATTTCATGAGGAATTACAGAAAGAGTACCAGAATGATTTTTTTTTTGAGAAATTATAGAGGAATTCTCAGATAAAATGCTGGAAGAATTTCCAAAGATATTTCCATAAGAATTACCAAAGGAATAATTTAACGAAGATGAGTAACAAGTTTTAGTACCTAATTTTCAACAAGTTTTAGTACAAACTTTCTACTGAATCTTCAATTAAAATTCCACCGATTCTTTAGGATTGTCTCTGAATTTCTTTTAAGAAGATTTTTCTGTAGAAATTTACCATGAAAAGTCTGAGAAATATTTATTGAACACCAGAACAATTTAAATTTCTTGTCGGCATTCGTAAGAATTTCCTATGGAAATTATTTGAGTCAAATTTCTTGTGGAAATTAAAAGGGATTAATTGTGGTGGTATTGTGGTATTGAGTTCAGAAGAACTTGTGTAAATTCAGAAAAATTTTCCTTTTAAATTTTGGAGGATTACCTTTATTTCTTTTTTACGGAAATTATTATTTATTTCCACGATAATTTGTACTGAATTTTTAATTTGAATTCTTTTGAAATTATTAAATTTAAAGTTAAAATTATAAAGTAAATTATTAGTATTTTACACGAAAAATTTAAATTTTCACAGACATTTCTTTTTTAAATCCACAGAAAATTCAAAGAGTTTACCGACGGATATTCAGAGGAATGTCAAAAAGATCAGATGAATTCAGAAGGAATTTAGAAAAAAAAATCTGGTTCTAGCTCAACGGTTGATTAGATTGAATCAAGTCATAGAAAAATTCAGTCTACTTTTGCCGTAAATTAGATCAGTCATTACGCTCCGACGTAATGATAAAATACTTTTTAACAGACGCGTCAAAAACGTCAATGTCATCGGGATTTTTTTAACCAGCGCACAACTCAAAGTTAAGTGCGTAATATTATCAATTTCCCACCTTATCGGCCGCGACGATTTGAAATCGTCGCAAAACAAATTGACGCCAAAATCGTCGCCAGCAGAAATGGCCATAAGATCTGTCAAATCAACTGTGAACAAAATTTTATATACTCAATAATCACATTATTTCCCAAAATTGAGCCCTGTTTTTAATGCAGATTGACATTATTTTCTAATAAAACTAACATAATTTAAGAATAAAGATATTGGCGACGATTTTGATAGTGCCTAAAAAATGGTCGGCGCGTTTTGTTACCAAGGAAACAGACAATATTTATATAATTTTCATAGAAGTCGCAGAATTTATAAGTAAGTAATAAAATTGTATTTTTTTTTATTCGCTGGCTTATTGATTGTCTTCAAATGTCTTCAAATAAGTAGATAGTCTTCAAATATTTCGAAAAGTCTTCAAAATGTCTTCACGAAATAAATGTCTTCACAGAGATTCAAATGTCTTCAAATTGAAGACATGTCTTCAAATCTGGCATCTCTGGGCGGGAATCGATTTAGTGTACACGCTTACATGTGACTAACGAGTAATGGGTTATAATTGGGTAAATTTCAGTAACAAAAATCGATCAACCCGAAATGAGAGTGAGTGTGAGAAAAAGAAGCGGGCAAATCATAATCTACACATAACTCTTCAAATTGGTGAAATCGGCAATACAAAGCATAACATTTTCTTAAGGCACATTTATGAAATTACAATGATGCATTATGAACGCTCCCGCATAATAAAAAACAACATGTTATATGGTCAGAATCATTATTACGATGTAAGATATAGCTTCACAGTTTACGTTGCGGTTATCAAATACTTTTCGGCCGATTCAACCATAACTGCTCGACATCAACACTAAGGGGCAAGCCAGAGTAAACGCGACGAGCGATGCGACGCGACGCGACTCACGTAAAAGAATAACAATCAATATCAACAGGCTGTCAAATTGCACTGTCGCGTCGCGTCGCATCGCACGTCGCGTTTACTCTGGCTTGCCCCTAAGGTGCCCGCCAGAGTAGACGCGACGTGCGATGCGACGCGACGCGACTCACGTAAAAGAATAACAATCATTATCAACAGGCTGTCAAATTGCACTGTCGCGTCGCGTCGCATCGCACGTCGCGTTTACTCTGGCTTCGCCCTAAATGTCAATGTATAACATGCTGTCCCGAAAATGTTTTATATTTCCTGCATTATATGTCAACATTTTATCGAGGTCCCAATGCTGCAGTAGCAAATTCAGTTTTAGTTTGGTACTGCTTGATGTTATAAAATTTATAGCTGTCAAACTACAACTTGGTGTCCGCAACGAACAGTTGTAAACAAAATAAAACTTGGTTTGAATTTTACAAAAATCCAAAACAAAACAAACTAACATTTTTCGTGGTAGTTTTCACCTCGCATACGAACAACAATGAGTTTGCCTGTCATAAGAAACACACAAACACTATTAAATACATTTGGAACTCAGTTTCATTCAAGTTTCAAATCGGGTCATATTTACAACAAACCAGTCGAGCAGTTTCAAATCAAGGTCCTCATTGCGCATCTCCTTTCGACAGCTCTTTCGTATGACAGTTTGCATGGTTTGCTCGTTTCGAGAATTCCACCCCAGTTTCAAAAAGTGCTCGAAAAGTAAAACTACAACTCTGCGTTACCAACTGGTAGTTTCAGGGTCTGTCTCATTTGGAGAATTAAACTGAAATTAAACTCAAAAGTGACATTTCAATAATTATCGAATAACCCTGCTGACAGAGCAAGATTACTTTTGACAGATATCGAATCATTTTGCATCGATGTCTTATTGGAATTGCTGGGTAGCACCAGCCATTCTTATGAACGGGTTATTTGCTAATTTTCGAACTGTCACTTTTAAGTTTAATTCTCCAAATGAGACAGACCCTCAGTTTAATTTCTTAACACGCCATACAAAACCCGACAAGGCGATCAACCTGAAATAAGAGTGAGTGTGTGAAAAAGAATCGGGCAAATCATAATCTATATATAACTCTTCAAATTGGTGGAATCGGCATAATTTAAAAGTTATTTTATTTGCTATCTGTAACCAGTTTTCGAATTTTCAGGGAAATGCATAACAACTATCAGAGCTGTAGTCGATGTTGTGGAATAGCGCAAATGCTTCTTGTGAACCGGAAACAGCGGAAATATGAGTGAAACAAGTTTTGCGGCAATTATTCTTGTACAAACATGAAATTATTCGAAAAATAAACGACATAAAATTTGATCATAGAATTTATTAATTCTAGAGTGCTTTGAGAATAGGTCGTATGTGCAAAAGTGAGTCTCTCTTTGCCTCCATTCTCTTTCGATTATTACAGATCTATAATAAAGTTTACTTCAGATTCCTTAGCAGATATCTAAAGATTATAGCTTTGTCTAGCGTTCTGAAGTGAAAATGTGGCAAAATATGCAAAACTAGCTTATGTACAAGCGAAAGAGAGCGTGAACAAAGAGAGCCTCTCTTTTGCACATACGACCTATTCTCAAAGCAATCTAGAATTGTACCCTAGTACCTACCGTTATTTTCTACAGGCAAAGCTACCGATTTATCAAAACATTATCTGGCCACCCTGGTTAGAACATTATAACAGTTTATGCTGCAGCTTGTTGTGACGTTTTGGAAAGCGCGCGCTTCTGCTCATGCTTCTGCAATCGCACAGCATAAATTCGCTATCCTTCATCGAAACATCAACAACTTCCATCGGTTCCGTTTGTGCCTTCTGCTGTTGTTCCTGAATTTATTTTGAAAGTGGTTTCCTTTTGTATAGTGCAAGAAAAGTCACCAAAATGGATTTATCAAGTTGGACGCCGGAATACTTTGCCACCAATGAGAGTTTATGCCTGGAGCAGCTCAGCAAACCGGAAATACGTTCCCAGATTCCGCTGCTGAACTGCACTCCGTTGCACGAAGTCGTGGACAATGCGCTGGTTCGTTTTCGCGGCATGATTCAGGACATGCAGGACCCAGAATGTTATTTGGAACGCTACGATGTGCGGAAGAAGGATGATGGATCGCTGATCAGGGTTCAGAGTGGCAAGTACCGGGATGTTTTGGCCATGAATAAGGACGAGGAAACAGTTGATTTCCAAGCCGGAAGCAACAAGTATGGAGAACGGAGATCTATGTTTGTCATTTCGATACCCGGGTATAATTATTGGGCTGTGGAATGTGAAGAGAAAATGAATCCAACAAGTCGGTTAAATAGTGAAGGTCAAGTTTCGGAAAGGTCATCGACCAAGCGATCCCACGGTGAAGATAGCGAAATGATGGAAACTGATGAATCAGGCGAAGGCGAGAGTGTGTTCAAGAAACCAATGTTGCCCGTGGAACAAAGCACAACAGTTCAGCAGCCATGTTCATCGAAAACCACGCTTAATTCCGGAAAAGGATCAAAATTTCTATCAGCAGAGTATCTGTTAAACTCTCCCATCCCGGATCGACCCAGTAAGGCAAGTCTGGTGAAGCTTTATTCCAATTATGATGATTGTTCCTTGAATAGTTTAGTGGATGTTGTCGGATTTCTCTCCGTTGACCCAGCTCTGGATGGGAGCACTGATCAGGTGGAAGAATTCGAGGATGAAATGTCCGAACATCAGGCCACCAATCCCCCGCCTTCTCTTATCCCTCGTATTCATGCCATCAGTTTCCAAGAGTTGCGACACTTGAACCCACTTCTGGAACCTTATTGCGAATCCACGAGTTCCCCTGAGGCCAACGACATTTGGAAAGACATTCAGAACCTTCTGACGCAATGTTTGTTCGAGGATAAAGTGGCGGCCGATTATCTACTGTGCCATTTGATATCGACGGTTTATGTGCGGAACGAAATCGAATCGTTAGGGCATTTCAGTCTAAATCTAAGCAACATCCCGTCGGAGGTGTTGCCCGATTACACCAAGGGGCTATACGAAATTATGGAGCTTCTGTTGCCAGCCAGCCATTACTTTCCTATGACGCTAGAGAATATGAATACAATGCAGTTTGTACCCAAGTAAGTGGTATGCAAGACGTTGCTGTTTTTCCTAGCACATAACTATTCTTATTACACCTTTCTAGAAAAGATTACACCACAAACAAATTGACGAGTGGATTGCTGCAACTCGCACCGCACACGCATCTACTGCTCGATGAGACCAAACTTCAGACCGGTAAGCTGGAAAGTACCGGAGTAGAGGCAGTTCAAAGTATTGCACATCTCATCAAAACGCAGAAACTCAAATACAACTTTCAATTTTATCAGCTGGAATTCAATTCTGACGTACCTGTGTTAGTGCTGAGTGAAGGAAAAAGCATGCTTCCGGTAAGATACGCTTTTTTTTTAATAAGGTGGTTTTACATTTTGAATAAATTATGCCTTTAATTCTTTCAAACTTTGTTCCATGCAGACCAACTTTTGTTTTCCCCTGGCACCGGATGTGGACGCAATCAAAATGATCGGCGAAACGCTTAAAGCTGGCAAGCACTTCAGGGCTGGTAGCAAGTCACTTTTTAGTGACTTGGTCACTATTTTGAGCCTAGTCACTAAAAAGTCACTATTTGCATCCAAAAGTCACTAAAGTCACTATTTTTCGAAAAATGGTCACTAAAGTCACTAATTTTGCACCATCGTTTGCAAAAAAATAGTTTTAAATTAAAAATCATTTGTACCTACCATTATCATCAACCAAATCAAATGTAAATCAGTTAGCAAAAAATATAAAGTTTGAGAAATTGCTCCAAGGCCGTCTTATGAAAGGCAGAGTGGATTCGAACCATGGACTTCGGGATCGAGAGGCCTGTATGCAGACCACAGCAAAGGTTGGGCTTACGTTTAGGCAACTCCGTTTATAAAGCGCAGGATTGTTACGACTACGTGGATTTCGCGATTTTCCCTGTTTTTGCTGTTTTCGCGGATTTGATGCGGATTTACATAACGGTTTTGAGGCTTCGGGCGGATTTAGTTTTGGGTGGAAATTTAATAAATAAGGAGCGTAGGCTATTGTTTTCGATAGCCAAATGTCGTTGAGAAGGGACTCCACATTTGATGTCTATGCTTACCCAATTTTTTGGATATTTCCAAGCCATTATTGAATGCATTATACTCTTGAGCACTCGTTTAACAAGCATTATAAGGGAAAGAACTTCACTTGTTGTCATTTTTAATCGTTTCTTAATATCCATTTTTTCTCACGTAAATTTTGACATAATTCCGAGATATTTCTTAGTTTCTGATTGATTAAACCCTCTACGACGAACCACACAGCATGATATTGTCGGCGTAGCACTACATTAGATTCGGGAAGTCGGGACTTCCGAACCGAACTTTCTTCCGAAGTTTTATCTGTCAAACTAATTGATGTGTTGTTTAGCGCATTATTAGGCGAATCCAGCGCACTACTTCCTAAGTTGGGTAAGTTGCCTGTATCTGGAGAAAAATCCACCTTCGTTATAAAAAGCTTCTTGGAGGAACTTTCACTGGAGGAAAGTTTCTCTTGGAGGAACTTTCACTGTAATTTCTGTAGCGATGACCGCAACATCTTTGTGTAAAATTCCATAAAAATTCCGCCTTGAATTTGGTAAATAATCTCGCAAGGTTTTACTTAGGAATTCACCAAACAATATCTACAAGAATTCCCAAAAAGATTTCTACCGGAATTCATGATAAAATCCGCTTGTATTTGAAGAAGATTTTTTTTCAAGGATTCGCGGAGAAGTTTTTACAATAATTGACGTGCAGTTCCCGCGGAAATTCCTGAAAGATAGCAGGAATGTCTACAAAATATTCTGCCTTGAATTTATGGTATCAAAGAATTTCCGGAAGTTTTAGTACTGACCTTCGCCATCCGATTTCTGTTGGAATTTCCTCCTCCTCCTGGAGCAAGATTTCACAGGAATTTTCCGCACAAATTCTGAATTTTTTTTCACATTTTCCGCACAATTTCTGAAAAAAAAATCCAAGAAATTTCCACAAGGCTTTCCACAAAAAAAAAACAACTTCCGCTGAAATTTCTGAAAAAAACGGAGTTTTCCAAAGCAATTTCTGCATCAAATTCAAGATTTTGGATCGCATTTTACGAAACTTGAAACTTTGGAAACTTAGGTGTGGTAAAATTCATGTTATATATGAGTTCTGGTTAATGTTTCGAGAGATTAAGGTCTCGAAAAAACAAATGGCAAATGGATTATGTATGCATTTGAAATTGTTACGCTTAAAAATGTTATTTTCAATTATTAAAAATCCTATTTTAAAAATGTCATCATAATTTTGAATTCTTTAGGTTTTCTTTTACAATTTGTCCTAATAAAGATTCATAAGCTTTGTGATTCCAAATAATTCTCTGTCTAGTAATTGATTAGATCATTTTATTGCTTTTCTACCGAAGAACCGTGCCAATTTTTCAACGTGCCAAAACGAATGTTCACACGTCTAACCACATAAAAATTAGCAAAGCCTTTTGGATTGGGCTTCGTTCTAACACTCTTTCGCACTGTCTTGCAGATGAATAATTTATATATGGTGAAACTTTTGGGAATATATTTTGACGAGACAATATTTTTTGAACGGTAGTAAAAGACAGCGCAAAATTTATTATATTTCATTCTGCCTTTTTCATACACAAACTGCAGTTTCACGAAAAACTTTGAGCTCATGTTAAACTTCATTACCACAATGCTGTAGAACGTGCTTTACCCGTTACGTGGTGTGTTACGGAATAAGGTTTACCATGGTCATATTGCTAGCCTCTGGATGTCCCAACTTAAACCTTCCTCAAAATTCAACTTCGTTGAATTTATGATGGTGTCGCCAAGTCGGTTGCCCCCTGCTAAGATTCATCCTCTCCCTAGTTACGGTGAAGATGCACACGACCAGCAGTAGTAATCCTCATGCTTTTGTAATTTTTGTCTTCTCTTGATTTCTGATAGCATTCTAATAAGCATTTGAAAAAAACATGATATCCCTAGTTTCCAATCTACTACGAGTTACACAGTGACAATACGAATAGCAATACCTCAGCTCATACAAAAGTCACTATTTGGTCACTTTTTCTGCTTCTGAAAGTCACTATTTGGTCACTTTTTTCGTCATCGTTAGTCACTAAGTCACTATTTTGAACGGCATTTATCGCTACCAGCCCTGCTTTATCCAGCCTAAGCTGATCGAAATGCGCAAATTTCTCACCCGGCAGCGGATACAGGAGTTCGACATGAAGAACTTTAACCCGGAGATCATCCAGAACGATTTCGTTCAGATGCGGAAGGAGAACGACGCGTCGGCCGACGATTTGCACTCGCTGTTGGTGTTGGCTCGACTGTTGGGGCTATCCCGGGGCAAAAGTACGATGGATCAAGAGTGCTGGGAGTATGCGAAGCAACTCGAGCAAGAACGAAAAAACCGATTGGAAATGCTTGCCAAACGGAGAAATGAGATGTAGTGTACATATGATCCAAAACTCTATCGTTTTCTTTTTTTAAATATATGTTACTCTTTTTAATTACATTGTTTTGGTGGGGTAACGCATGTTATTCCGACAATGGTTCTATTTGTACATGAAAAGAAAAGTAAAAAAGATAGTTCCGTTTTCCGAAAAAACATATAGGGTACATGGCTCAAACCTTTGGCTAATATGTTGCGGTAGAGCACATTTATTGTTATAAATCTTGATATATGGCAGTTTCAACCAAAATTATTCCACCAGCCGGCTTGCTTACTTTTGGTTTTTAAGCCAAACAGCAAAAACACGACAATGAATGTCCACAATATCTTCCGAACTTCATCTACAGGCAAGTACGCAACACCATGGATCAATCCGCTCTTTGATCCGTTTTTCGTCCTTAGCATCAACGATCCATTATCAAGATCTGCTAGTTTGTCACCGAGATCTAACCCAAGCTATCGACTCGCACCAAGCCAAACGCAACGTCCAGCTCTGGCTGACTATTCATTCAGTTCTCTACCGAAACGCACACTTAACACCGGTCGTGAGGAAGCCCCTATTCCACTCATCGCAGTCGAGCCATCCCTACCAGCGACCAGCAGCCGTCCCGGCCCTGCGTATGAGCTGGGAGACGGGGTCTTCCGGAAACCAATTTTTGGCAAGTATTATCAACCATCAGCTTCGCCTTCGTCTGAAATCCCTCCGATTTGCAGTAAATCAATGCGCACGCAGCACCTGCAAGCACCACTTACCATTCCTCGACATCAACGTCAAGCCTCGGCTGTTTATCCGTCCTGTTCTGCACCGGGACGCACATTCGACACAAGCAGTGAGGAAGCCCCTATTCCACTCATCGCAGTCGAGCCACTCCTGCCAGCGACCAGCAGTCGTCCCGGCCCTGCGTTTGAGTCGGGAGACGGGGCCTTCCGACCTTCAATGTTTGGCAAGTATGATCAGCGACCAACTATTGCTTCGCCTTAGAGTGTCTCAGAGCAACAGACATTACCATCTACTATCAAAACATAGGTGGTCTGAACACCAGCATCGACGACCACCGCCTCGCTATTTCCAGTTCCTGCTACGACGTTATAGCACAGAGAACAGACATGGAGGCTCGAACAAAATTTCTTGCAAAACATGTGTAAACAAACACACCGAACCTCAACGCCATCGACGTCGACATTGCAACTCACAACCTCATTTTGACAACACGATGGCGCTGGCATGCTCTTGCATACATAACAACACTAGCGCACAATGGCATTTTTTATGACGCTAGCGCCGATTATGCACGAGATAACGGCGACATTCCAAAGTAATTTCAAAATGAACAGTAAAAAGTTATCACAACATGGCGAGTGGAGCTTCAACGTCTGTTCTCTGTGGTTATAGTAATAACAGAGACATGGCTCGACTCCAGAACACTTTCCAGCCAAATGTTTGGTCACGATTACGAAGTATTTCGTTGCGATCGGAATCAACACAACAGCAGGAAGTCTACTGGTGGCGGTGTCTTGATTGCCGTGCGTTCCGGAATCAAAGGAAAACCAGTTGAAAACGATTCTTGGAGGAGTCTCGAACAAGTCTGGGTATCAATCGAGATGGGTGACCGAAGACTGTTTCTGTGCTCGTTGTATATCCCTCCTGATCTGGTCCGTGACATACAACTCATCGATACTCACTGCCAGTCAGTCTACGCCGTCTTTGAAACGGCCACTCCGACTGACGAAGTGCTTGTCCTGGGCGATTTCAACCTGACTGGTGTCTCTTGGAAGCAGTCCCACAGCGGTTTCCTTTACCCTGATCCAGAACATTCGATCCTTCATGCTGCAAAAATGCTGCTCATCACCCTCCACTACTTATCAGCATCGAATACAGTCATGTACACGACTTCATCGAACGTACTGCTCCCGTGTCATACGATTTTAAGAAAGCCGACCACTTACCCGCATAATCATGGACCATACGTAGACCGCATCTGTTATAATTGAAGAGAATAAGTGGTATTGTAGCGATGGTCTCACTAATAATAGTTAACTATAAATGGACAGTCTCATATACTGTTTCAACAGTAGCTCAGATGGTAAACGGCCAAACTACCATATGAGTAATGGGCGGTTAAGTATAATTAACATTTAAATCTGGTCGTTTTTTCGAACAAAATTTTCGATGTACCATACATCAGTTGGTGGATGTACAATTCAAGAACTATATAATTACACATCGACAGCATGTTATGTATTAACAGTAAGTGTTGATGTAGGCTTGGTATGGTGAATCAAGCTTAAAATTGTATGCTAACAATGAAGTGAATAGTGACAATATATCTTATAACGCATATGTAATTTTGACTGCATGGCATGTCGTTTTTCGTTATGCGGGTAAGTATTACAGATGTATTATCGAGTATCGATTGGAGAAACGTTCTCAATACGCATGATGTGGATGAAGCTGCTCTAGCCTTCTCACATGTCATGATGTACGTCATCGATAGGCACGTTCCAAAGAGAGTTCTGAATAACATTTCGCGACCTCGCTGGCAGACAAGCGGATTACGAAAACTGAAGACAGTTAAGAGAGCTGCTCTGAGGCAATTTACCAAGTATCGGACACTACCACTGCGAGATCAGTACGTGAGGCTCAACCATGAATACCAGCGTGTCAGTTACCAGCATAAAATTTGTTTTTACCCTAAAAAAAGGTTAATCCATAATAGGAACGCATGCACCAGCTGTGGCACTATTCTTAATTTTGGTTCCTAAATTTGGCAAATCCCATTGTTTTCTTATGGGATTGGCCAAATTGGGACCACTAGTGCGATAACTGGTACAAAGGACGTCAAAAATTTAGCAAAATATTGTTTTACAATTATGCTTTGCTTGTTTTGGAGGAGATCAAAGGTGTTATCGTATCATATGAATATACGATATCGATATGAACTGATATGATTGGCCATTTGGCATATAAAGCACTAATGCGACAACTGGTGCTATAGCCACGACTAGTACATCTAGCCTATATGTTATTGTAGGGAAGAGCAGAACATCAAAAAAAGAACGAATTTTCCAATCATGACAAATTTGTTTTTATTTATTTATCATTTGGAACTTCAGCATATCAATAATAAATGATTATGATATTTTCATTTTTGAAAATATTATGATATTGGTTTGTTATTATAATAGCAAAATTAAAATGAGTTATTTCTGAGCTATTTGCTCGAACAATGTCTTTTATTATTTTTGCTATTCAGTTATTCATGTAGGTATTAAGGCTCAAATTACCATCATCCAGTCATTGACGAGAAAGACAGCCACGTGCTCGTACCACCCCCAAGAATTAAAACCACCCACCGAGGAGAAAAAGCAGTCTCAGCTGGATGGGGGAAGTATTTTTGTTTCAAAACTACATCATCCAATGGCGAAGACATAATTATATCCGGTGGATGCTTCATTTGGTTGTATTTCGCTTTGGTTTCCAAAAAAACTGCCTTTTGCAACATTTTTTCCCAAGAGGGGAAATCGGCAATTTACTCTCACGCTCTTTTATATATTTTATTTTCATTCCATTTATTTAGTCTACATCTAAACAGATAACACTGAATCAACAATTTGGCACAACAATACACGGTTCGAGGCCGCATCTCTCCATCCTCGGATACGCCCCACGCTCGCCAAGTCGTTTTACACCTGGTCTGCCCATCTCGCTCGCTGCGCTTCACGTCGTCTCGTACCTGCCGGATCGGAGGCGAACACCATATTTGCAGGGTTGCTGTCCGGCATTCTTGCAACATGCCCTGCCCATCGTACCCTTCCAGCTTTAGCTACCTTCTGGATACTGGATTCGCCGTAGAGCTGGGCGAGCTCATGGTTCATTCTTCGCCGCCACACACCGTGCTTGCAAGTCCTCCTCGAGCATTGTCCATGTTTCATGTCCGTAGAGGACAACCGGTCTTATTAGCGTCTTGTACATGGCACATTTGGTGCGGCGGCGAATCTTTTTTGACCGCAGTTTCTTCTGGAGCCCGTGGTAGGCCCGACTTCCACAGATGATGCGCCTTCGTATTTCACGACTAACATTGTTATCAGCCGTTAGCAAGGATCTGAGGTAGACGAATTCCTCGACCACCTCTAAGGTATCCCCGTCTATCGTAACACTGCTTCCCAGGCGGGCCCTGTCGCGCTCGGTTCCGCCCACAAGCATGTACTTTGTCTTTGACGCATTCACCGCCAGTCCAAGTTTTGTTGCTTCACGTTTCAGGCGTGTACAGTTCTGCCACCTTTTTAAATGTTCGGACGACAATGTCCATGTCATCCGAGAAACAAATAAATTGACTGGATCTGTTGAAAATCGTACCCCGGCTGTTACACCCGGCTCTCCGCATGACACCTTCTAGCGCAATGTTGAACTACAGAGACTAAAGTCCATCACCTTGTCTTAGTCCCTGGCGCGATTCGAACGAACTGGATTGTTCGCCCGAAATCTTCACACAGTTTTGCACACCATCCACCGTTGCTTTGATCAGTCTGATAAGCTTCCCAGGGAAGCTGTTCTCGTCCATGATTTTCCATAGCTCTACGCGGTCTATACTGTCGTATGCCGCCTTGAACTCAACGAACAGATGGTGCGTTGGAACCTGGTATTCACGGCATTTTTGAAGGATTTGCCGTACAGTGAAGATCTGGTCCGTTGTCGAGCGGCCGTCAACGAAGCCGGCTTGATAACTTCCCACGAACTCGTTCACTAATGGTGACAGACGACGGAAGATGAACTGGGATATCACTTTGTAGGCGGCATTAAGGATGGTGATCGCTCGAAAGTTCTCACACTCCAGCTTGTCGCCTTTCTTGTAGATGGGGCATATAACCCCTTCCTTCCACTCCTCCGGTAGCTGTTCAGTTTCCCAGATTTTGACTATCAATTTGTGCAGGCAAGTGGCTAGCTTTTCCGGGCCCATCTTGATGAGCTCAGCTCCGATACCATCCTTACCAGCTGCTTTATTGGTCTTTAGCTGTTGAATGGCATCCTTAACTTCCCTCAAGGTGGGGGCTGGTTGGCTTCCATCGTCCGCTGAACTGAAGTACTTACCTTCTCCGCTGCCTTGACTTTCACTGCCTACTCTCAGCGCCATACAAATGTTCCTCGTAGTGCTGCTTCCACCTTTCGATCACCACACCTTCGTCCGTCAAGATGCTCCCATCCTTATCCCGGCACATTTCGGCTCGCGGCACGAACCCTTTGCGGGATGCGTTGAGCTTGTGGTAGAACTTGCGTGTTTCTTGAGAACGGCACAGCTGTTCCATCTCCTCGCACTCCGCTTCTTCCAGGCGGCGTTTCTTCTTCTGAAAAAGGCGGGTCTGCTGTCTCCGCTTCCGTCTATAACGTTCCACGTTCTGCCGGGTACCTTGCTGCAGTGCGACCGCCAGCGCTGCGTCCTTCTCCTCCATAATCTGTCTGCACTCTTCGTCGAACCAATCTTTCCGTCGACTTCATCCCACATACCCGACGTTGTTCTCCGCTGCGTCGTTAATGGCTGCTTTAACTGTACTCCAGCAGTCCTCAAGAGGGGCCCCATCGAGCTCACCCTCTTCCGGCAACGCTGCCTCGAGATGCTGCGCGTATGCAGTGGCGACATCAGGTTGCTTCAGTCGTTCTAGGTCGTACCGCGGCGGTCGTCGGTACTGAACATTGTTGATGACGGATAGTTTTGGGCGCAGTTTATCCATCGTCAGATAGTGGTCAGTGTCGATGTTAGCGCCACGATATGTCCTGACGTCGATAATGTCGGAGAAGTGCCGTCCATCAATCAGAACGTGGTCGATTTGAACACTCACTTAAGCTAATTGCGCAAAAAGTGGTCATGTGACTACTGTTCTAATGTTGGCTTTCCATTACAGCACCCATATGAGTGTTTTACGAACAATATAAGAGATAATGCGACTCGATATAATCGGCAAAGACCTAGGCGACGAATACAGGATCACGATTGGAAGCTTGGAACATGGAATTGCAAGTCGCTAGGTTTCGCAGGTTGCGACAGGATGATCTACGATGAATTACATCCCCGCAACTTCGAAGTCGTGGCGCTGCAGGAGATTTGCTGGACAGGACAGAAAGTGGGAAAAGCGGGCATCGAGCGGCTACCTTCTACCAAAGCTGTGGCACCATCAACGAGCTGGGAACCGGCTTCATAGTGCTGGGTAAGATGCGCCAACGCGTGATTGGGTGGCAGCCAATCAACGCAAGGATGTGCAAGCTGAGGATTAAAGGCCGTTTCTTCAACTATAGCATCATCAACGTGCACTGCCCACACGAAGGGAGACCCGACGACGAAAAAGAAGCGTTCTACGCACAGCTGGAGCAGACATACGATGGATGCCCACTGCGGACGTTAAAATCGTCATCGGTGACATGAACGCACAGGTAGGAAGGGAGGAAATGTATAGACCGGTCATCGGACCGGATAGTCTGCACACCGTATCGAATGACAACGGCCAACGATGCATAAACTTCGCAGCCTCCCGCGGAATGGTAGTCCGAAGCACCTTCTTTCCCCGCAAAAATATCCGCAAGGCCACATGGAGATCACCTAACCAAGAAACGGAAAACCAAATCGATCACGTTCTAATCGACGGTAAATTCTTCTCCGACATCACGAATGTCCGCACTTACCGCAGTGCGAATATTGAATCCGACCACTACCTCGTTGCAGTATGCCTGCGCTCAAAACTCTCGACGGTGTACAACACGCGTCGAAGTCGGACGCCGCGGCTTAACATTGGGCGGCTACAAGACGGTAGACTAGCCCAAGAATACGCGCAGCAGGTGGAAGTGGCACTTCCAACGGAAGAGCAGCTAGGCGCAGCGTCTTTTGAAGATGGCTGGAGAGATATTCGATCCGCCATTGGTAGCACCGCAACCGCTGCACTAGGCACGGTGCCCCCGGATCAGAGAAACGACTGGTATGACGGCGAATGTGAGCAGTTAGTGGAAGAGAAGAATGCAGCATGGGCGAGATTGCTGCAACACCGCACGAGGGCGAACGAGGCACGATATAAACAGGCGCGGAACAGACAAAACTCGATTTTCCGGAGGAAACGCCAGCAGGAAGATCGAGACCGTGAAGAAACGGAGCAACTGTACCGCGCTAATAACACACGAAAGTTCTATGAGAAGTTAAACCGTTCACGTAAGGGCCACGTGCCACAGCCTGATATGTGTAAGGACATAAACGGGAACCTTCTTACGAACGAGCGTGAGGTGATCCAGAGGTGGCGGCAGCACTACGAAGAGCACCTGAATGGCGATGTGGCAGACGAAGATGGCGGTATGGTGATGGACCTGGGAGAACGCGCGCAGGACATAATTCTACCGGCTCCGGATCTCCAGGAAATCCAGGAGGAGATTGGCCGGCTGAAGAACAACAAAGCCCCTGGGGTTGACCAACTACCAGGAGAGCTATTTAAACACGGTGGTGAGGCACTGGCTAGAGCGCTGCACTGGGTCATTACCAAGATTTGGGAGGAGGAAGTTTTGCCGCAGGAGTGGATGGAAGGTGTCGTGTGTCCCATCTACAAAAAGGGCGATAAGCTGGATTGTAGCAACTACCGCGCAATCACATTGCTGAACGCCGCCTACAAGGTACTCTCCCAAGTTTTATGCCGTCGACTAGCACCAACTGCAAGGGAGTTCGTGGGGCAGTACCAGGCGGGTTTTATGGGCGAACGCTCCACCAGGTGTTCGCCATTCGCCAAGTACTGCAGAAATGCCGCGAATACAACGTGCCCACACATCATCTATTCATCGGATTCAAAGCCGCATATGATACAATCGATCGGGACCAGCTATGGCAGCTAATGCACGAACACGGTTTTCCGGATAAACTGACACCATTGATCAAAGCGACGATGGATCGGGTGATGTGCGTAGTTCGAGTTTCAGGGGCATTCTCGAGTCCCTTCGAAACCCGCAGAGGGTTACGGCAAGGTGATGGTCTTTCGTGTTTGCTATTCAACGTCGCTTTGGAAGGGGTAATACGAAGAGCAGGGATTAACACGAGTGGTACAATTTTCAATAAGTCCGTCCAGCTATTTGGTTTCGCCGACGACATAGATATTATGGCACGTAACTTTGAGAAGATGGAGGAAGCCTACATCAGACTGAAGAGGGAAGCTAAGCGGATCGGACTAGTCATCAACACGTTGAAGACGAAGCACATGATAGGCAGAGGTTCAAGAGAAGACAATGTGAGCCACCCACCGCGAGTTTGCATCGGTGGTGACGAAATCGAGGTGGTAGAAGAATTTGTGTACTTGGGCTCACTGGTGACTGCCGAAAATGACACCAGCAGAGAAATTCGGAGACGCATAGTGGCTGGAAATCGTACGTACTTTGGACTACGCAAGACGCTCCGATCGAATAGAGTTCGCCGCCGTACCAAACTGACAATCTACAAAACGCTAATTAGACCGGTAGTCCTCTACGGACACGAGACCTGGACGATGCTCGTGGAGGACCAACGCGCACTTGGAGTTTTCGAAAGGAAAGTGCTGCGTACCATCTATGGTGGGGTGCAGATGGCGGACGGTACGTGGAGGAGGCGAATGAACCACGAATTGCATCAGCTGTTGGGAGAACCATCCATCGTTCACACCGCGAAAATCGGACGACTGCGATGGGCCGGGCACGTAGCCAGAATGTCGGACAGTAACCCGGTGAAAATGGTTCTCGACAACGATCCGACGGGCACAAGAAGGCGAGGTGCGCAGCGGGCAAGGTGGATCGATCAGGTGGAAGATGACTTGCGGACCCTCCGTAGACTGCGTGGTTGGCGACGTGTAGCCATGGACCGAGCCGAATGGAGAAGACTCTTATATACCGCACAGGCCACTTCGGCCTTAGTCTGAATAAATAATAATAATGAGTGTTTTAATGTATTTTATGCAACCCATTTGGGTTGCATAATGTTCACTACACGCAAAACTGAAAGTATGCTCTTTTGTGGAGAAGTATGCACTTTTAAGGGAAAATGGGACTACCCACAAAAGCAGTAAAATTTGATTCAAAAAAGCATAAGTTTTACACATTTTTTCTGTTTTTATGAATAAAAGTTAACCATTTGTAAATCAAATATAGTCATAATTATGCATAATATTTATTCCTTTTTGTGTGTAGTCCAATTCTCCCACGAAAGAGCGTACTTTGAAGTCATATTTGAATACTTTATATTCAAAAGAGCATACTTTAAAATCTTTTGTCTGTAAACTTTTTTAGCATTGTAAAGCACACCCATTTCATTGGTATGAAAAGTAGGCCGTTTTATCACTCATGCACGAACTATAAAATCAAGTATTGTGATCCGTAATTGCAAAAATATATTGGAAGTACCACTTCCTTCGGTGGAGTTTAAATCCACGACCGCAGTATGCCAGACGGGTGCTTCCACAACTAATCTACAAAGGATCTCGTTATCTGAACAAGCTAAATTAGTATTCGGGGTAATGTCATAGAATTTAAAAACATATTTTTTGAACATGCAGCTGCGTTCTACTTATTTATGATATTAGAGTGCACATGTTAGAGGTATATCGGAAAATAACATAAAAAGCCAACAGAGTGAAGAAAGTTAATTTTGCAATATAATTGTGAGTCCAATTTTGTTACATAGCTAGAATGTACGAAAACATAATCAGATAAAGTCAAAGAATATTAGCTTGCGAAAACATGAATTAGAAATATTGAGCACAGCCATAGGAGAAGCGTATCAAATAGAGAGTCCATAGCAATCGGATATCTTTCCATTACCAACAAAGATACTCTTCTAGTGGGGCCAACTGTAGCCGATGAATAAAGAACTCAACAGAATGGTAGTCTGATACTAGTTGAAAAGACTGACTTACTGCGAGAGTAAAATTCGAACAATAAGTTCTATAACTTTGCCGTCATTGCAAAGATTCAAGAACGCGTAATTGCAGCAACTTGTACACAGACGCGCTATTTGACATGCTCGGTTGATGGAAAGATAGGCCATTTGAAACACACCACACCTACAAACACAGCAACATTCGCGCACCATTCTAGATGCATATGTATAACAGCAACAACTCATAAACTATACATAGCTATATATTGTAAATTATGGACGCCTACTCGTTGTCTAGGTTTTATGCAGAAAAAAAGAATATGTAAAAAAGAAAATCAAAGCTACTAATAATGATCTTTGTCAAACAAAACTGTGTCACACTTCCAGAACGAAGAAATTATCCGAAAGCCCTTCTGTAAGAGTGATTTTAAAAAGATTTTTGGTATTTTGCTTATCGACGAAGGAAAGATCCATTAATTTAGTGATGGGCAAAACGGTTCATTCCGATGAGCGGCTCTGAACCAAGAGTTCGTTTAAATGAGCCGACTAATTTGAACGGCTCGTTAGTTCATTCAAAAGAACTAGGAAGTTCCGGTGGTTTGAGGGAAACAGCATTCAAATTATGGGAGTTCATGTTTAATTTGAACTTCTAGTAACTTCTTGATATATAACTCATCTCTAGTGGACTTTTTTTGCTGTTTTGTTCGATTTCATGCTCCGTGCTCCATTTTAATTTTACAAATTACAAATAAACGAAGTTCAAATTGAAAAATGTTCAAATTTTAACGGCCAAATTACTGCAGTAGATATTTCTTTCAAATGAAAAAGCATAGCCTAGTTTTATATCTTGCGTAATCAACTATATTCAATATCAATATCAACAAGAAACCAATTAAAGAAATTCAAAATATCAAGTAGGTGTAGTAAAACAACAATTAAAAAAGCCGCTCATTCTTCGATTTCTGTTTAAGTCTTTACAAAGTTTTTAATGTGAATTTTGGCGTACATATATATCTTCCTCAATGTTTTCCGATGTTAGTCGGCTGCGTCACTCACTAAAAATTTGTCCAGGTTTTGAAAAAAAAATCCTCCCGCTTGACATGGAGTACCCGTAATATAAAGTCTTTTCAAGACGAACTGATATAACCTCGGATAAATTGTTTTTATCTGCTCCCACCAGAACAAAGGATCGCTAACTTTGTGTACTTAGCGCCTTCGATTATGGAAGAAACTGATGGATCATAATATGGTCTCGAAGCCTTGAAGGTCTCGTCAATATAGACCATACAGACAACTGAGTTTCGACAGAACCTGTCGAAACTAACTCCTAAAGCTTCTTTAACCTGCATGTGTTCCTTAGGGCATCTTTAGTAATGTTACAGTTATAGTTACATTAATTTCCCGAGTTTTACATCTTATAACTGTCAAAGATATAAAACACGAAATGCATCTTCAGTAGCAGTTATAAGCTGCACATGTTTTATACTGGAAAACGAAAAAATAATCTTCCGAGGCCAATTCAAATGTCAAACTGTTATGATGTCGATGAAATAGTATTTTTTGTAGCTGATGACGTCATCTTCTATTGTTTTGAACGAAATAAAACTCGAGAAAATTCTGTTGCAAATTCGTGCAAAAATACAACTGAGCAGTATTCAGTTATAAATTTCCCGACGAAACTGTTCGAATTTTTAAAACTATAACGTCTGTTGAAGATGGCATTTTTACAGTTTCAATTTCATTTCCTAACTCCCATACGATTTATAACTCTACTAAAGATGCCCTAAGGGTTATTAAAAGACCAGAACATTTCTAGAAATCCCTGAAGTTTAACGCTTTTCCAAAAGATTCAATAAACCAATGCAAGTAAAACAAACTAGATCCAGTAGTGCGTGGATTCTCGAAAAAAAAAGGATTTAATTAGGTCAATAAAATAGCTCTCAATTGTATTAGGGCCGATGCCCACGTAGCGTTTTTTCAACGCTGCGTGCACGTGGCGTTGAAAAAACGCAGGTGTGCCTCGGTGCGGCGACGCTGCGTTACCGCTTTTTCCCGATGCACACATGCGTCCTTTTAACGCCGTGTGCACTAGAGTGATTCAAATTTTGACTTTTTCGCTCCCCTATCCTTAAACGATTGTTTTTGCTATTTGAATAGTCCTCCCAAATTTTTAGCTGATTTGGATGTAATTTGGTTGTGCACGTGCCGTTTGAAGGTTATACGAAAATTACTATGAGAATTGCCACTTATGTAAAGAATCGTTTCGTGAAGCAGCCCAGAATCTATTTGATTATATTCAACGCATCGCCATCATAGAATAGATCTTAAGCTGAAAGTCAGTTGTTGTTGCGAAGCAATCTGACTTTTGTGAGCAAAACTATATAGAAAACAGAAATGCTCATTATTGATATTGATGTTATTCTTTTACGTGTTAAATTGAATTTCCCACAATTCAGTATTTCCCTAATAGCTTTTGTTGCCAGCATCAAATCGTTTAGCAACAACGACGATATTTTTCCTTGTTAAATTTTCTATGTTGCCAACGTATTCATACATTTTTAGAGCAGAGCAGAGCAGGCAATGATGGGGAACGGTTTTTCACAAAAGTTACAGTTTTCATAATAATTTTCATACAAGCTTCAAACTGCATGTGCTCAGTCAAATTACATCCAAATTAGCTAAAAATTTAGAACGATAATTAAAATGGCAAATGCCATCGTTTAAGCATAGGGGAGCAAAAAAGTCAAAATTTGAATCACTCTAGTGTGCACGCAGGGTTGAAAAGACGCTACGTGGGCATCGGGCCTTAGTCCGTGATTTTATTGCTATCGAACCTAGTCACATCAAGAAGAACCCTTTTATGGAGTGGAATGGATGACGAAAAATCCAACTTCAGAGTGACTACTGATCTTTCAATGAACTTCAAATTTGGAGTGAATTGGTTGATTGTGAGAATAAAAAAAAAATCAACCGTCTAAGACGAATTAAATACTGTCCATTTAATTCCACCAGTTAATTTTCGTTATCTTTGCAGATACGTATTTCGACCACAACTGTGTGGGTCTGACGGTAGTTTGGTGGCACTGGTTGTTTTGGTTGAACCAGTAAATTTCAACTTTGACAAAAATCTTAATGAAATCCCTCGATGCATATTCTTATATTCAGCGTACCATCATTGACGAATACATAGACCGAAATGTCCGGTACAAAGCCATCAGAAAATCGGGCACCATGTCTTCTTCTTCATTTTGAAGAAAATACCCCTCGTGGGTGACGAATTACATTATACATAAATATTTTACGAGCGCTGACTTACCCCTCTTGACGTTTTGACAGTTTGTCTGTTTGTTTTTCTGCCTTTCTGCCTCACCTTGCGACGTCGTTTCGGTTTTGCATCGTGCACAAATATTAATCCAAGACAACATTTTCAAAACGACTTGTCTACTTGTAAACAAAGATTCAAACGACGATTTGACGAATATGTTTGCTCTCCCGAGTAAACCAGTACCATCAATAGGTAGATGAAGGTTTCCGCTACCGATTGATGGTGTTAGTTCGCGTGGGAGAGCTATCCGATTCGTCAAATCGTCGTTTGAATCTTTGTTTACATAAACAGATAAGTCGTTTTGAAAATTTTGTCTTGAATCCATATCGAAAACATTACATGAGCGTGAGTTCGACCGTTTTGGTGCCATCAAAAGATCGAATATAACAAACGGGACACCCAGGCCTACATTCTGTACGATTATATTGATGCTGCTACGGCTGCTGTGAAGGAAATGCGTATGCACCGATTCACGAGCAGCTACCGAAGGCCGCCATCAAGCACTGTCGACGTTTACCCTGTCACCACCATAGCGGCTCCGGTAATGTAAGTAAAGTCAGATGTTTATTTTGATGATTTATTCATAAGTTCATCACTTATAGGTAGTTGTTCCCTCGTCGAATCGGGTTGCGAAATGCTGGAACTGATACTAACCGTCAAGTCGGAAAGCCCCAGGAAAACGAGGACGGAATCTCGGGCCACTGGAAGGGAAGACCAGTCACCCCCGCCAGCCAACGATAGGTCCCTCCATCAGGACAATCCAACAAACTGATTCTTCATGCATCCACCGAAGGCCGCATAAACTGCCGTCCGGTACTGGCTCGACTTTTCCCCTGTCACTATTCCTAGCGGTTCCGTCGTCGGCTAGGTTGCGGAATGTTTATTCTGCTGCAGGTACGTAATTTGTGATTTAATAATGATATAAAAATCCTGATGATTATAACATATTTTCAGGTCAATGAAAAAGGCAAACCTCCGCAACCAAAAAAAAACAGCAGGAGACAGAATCTCGTGTGACGGAACGATTGCCGTAAGCTTGAGAACCGGGTGGAAACGGATCATCTACTCGAGGAACTCGACTTTAAGGGCCGGATGGAACTGTACTCCCAGTCTGGTAAATCCGTGAAGTTATCAAGCGCTAGAACACTTGGACACTGCGGAAGGTGGCCCTCGTCGTAGGAGTCTGGCGAGCAACGAAAGGAGTCAAGCAGAATATATTGAGCACGATTATGCTGGTACCACCAACGTATTGTCGGCGTAGCACCAAGTTAGAATTCGGAAGTCCGGACTTCCGAACCGAACTTTCTTCCGAAGTTTTATTTGTCAAACTAATTGATGCGTTGTTTAGCGCATCTTTAGGCGAATCCAGCGCACTACTTCCGAAGTTGGGAAAGTTGCCTGTATCTGGAGAAAAATCCAACTTCGGTATAAAAAGCGGTATAAATTTATTCCGGATAGACAATATTCATCATTGGTTATACGCAACCACCGGACGACAGTAGCAATGGACATTAGTGCACACAATTATCACATGGATTACAACCGCTACGTAGACTGACCGATACACCACCAGCACAACTATCGCAATAATGTTAACGGCGGTTATGAAATGATGAACAGCAAGGATATGGCACTGGACTTCGGTACTGTTCAAGACACACAATGAGCATGTAAATGCAATAATTATTTTTAAATAAAGATGTGAATTTAATTGAAATTGAAAATGCACAAATCTTGTTATTTCGAAAGTTTCATTGTTGATTCTAATATAAAAGGCACATTTAGTTTTAAAAAGAAAATGTTATTTAAAAAAGTTAAATTAACGTTGTTTTGAGAGAAAACTGTTATTTTAAAAGGTTGGCTCTAGTTGAAGTTCATATCAAAGTAACATTTTTACAATTGTTATTTCAACAATGTTATACTTTCTACTGAAAATCACTAACTGATTTTCTTAATTTTACCAACGATTCTTTCATTGTTACCAACAATTTTTTTTTTGTGTTCCATGGGTTCCTGTTAGGGGCACCGGATCGTCGTATTCGTATCGATTTTGCTGATAACGGAACAACACCATCGTTCTCGAAGAGCAGTGGTAGATTAGTTGGTTGGTTGCTTGATTTGTTAGTTGGTAGAATGATTGATTGATTGGTTGATTGCTGCTTGATTTGTTAGTTGGTAGAACTGTTGAATGGTTGATAGTTGGTTGGTTGCCTGACTGGTTGATTGATTGTTGGTCGGCTGGTTAGTTGATTAGTTGTTTTGTTATTTGGTTAATTGGTTGGTTATTTGATTGATAGGTTGCTTGACTGGTTGGTTGATTGGTTTCTTGATTAGTTGGTCGGCTGGTTAGTTGATTAGTTGTTTTTGTTGGTTGCTTGGATGGCTAATTGGTTGTTTGCTTGATTGATTGATTAGTTGGTTGGTTGCTTGATTATTGGTTGGTTGGTTGATTGGTAGCATGCTTGAATGGATGGTCGTTTGGTTGATTAGTAATTTGGTTTATGGGTTGCTGCTCGATTTGTTAGTTTGTAGAATGGTTGGTTGATTCGCTGGTTGGTTGCTTGATTGCTTGGTTGATTGGTAGCTTGCATTAATTGTTGGTTGCTTGATTGTTGCTTGGTTGCTTAACTGGTTGATTGGTTGGTTGCTTGATTGGTTAGTCGGCTGGTTAGTTGATTAATTGTTTTGTTGGTTGCTTGGTTGATTGGTTAATTAGTTAATTGGTAGCTTGCTTGAATGGTTGGTTGTTTGATTAGTTAGTTGATTGATAAGTTGGTTATTTGGTTAGTTGGTTGCTGCTTGATTTGTTAGTTGGAAGAATGGTTGATTGGTTGGTTTCTTTTTTGTTTATTGATTACTTGATTGGTTGGTAATTTGGTTGATTGGTTGCTTGACTGATTGATTGATTGGTTGGTCGGCTCGTTAGTTTATATGTTGTTTTGTTGGTTGCTTGAATGGTTGATTAGTTGGTTGGTTGAATGATTGCTTGGTTGATTGGTAGCTTGCTTGAATGGTGGGTTGCTTGATTGCTTGGTTGATTGGTAGTTTGCTTGAATGGTTGGTTATTTGATTGATTGCTGCTTGATTTGTTAGATGGTAGAATAATTGATTGGTTGGTTGATTGCTTGCTTGATTGGTTGGTCGGCTGGTTTGTTGATTAGTTGTTTTGTTGGTTGATTGGTTGCTTGATTGGTGGCTTGCTTGATTGGTTGGTTGTTGGAATCGTTGATTAGTTAATTATTCAGTTGATTGGTTGATTGATTAGTTGATTGGTTGATTAGTTGGTTGGTTGATTGTTGGTCGGTTGCTTGATGGGTTGATTAGTTGTTTTGTTGATTGCTTGATTGGTAGATTAGTTGGTTGGTTGCTTGATTTGTTAGTTGATAGAATGATTGATTGATTGTTTGGTTGCTGCTTGATTTGTTAGTTGGTAGAACTGTTGAATGGTTTATAGTTGGTTGGTTGCTTGACTGGTTGATTGATTGTTGGTCGGCTGGTTAGTTGATTAGTTGTTTTGTTAGTTTCTTGGTTGATTGGTTAATAAGTTGATTGCTAGGTTGCTTGCTTGGTTAGTTATTTGGTTGATGGGTTGGTTGGTTGCTGCTTGATTTGTTAGTTGGTAGAATGGTTGATTGGATGGTTGCTTCATTGTTGGTTGATTGATTGATTGGTTGGTAATTTGGTTGATTGGTTGCTAGACTGGTTGATTATTTGGTTGCTTGATTGGCTGGTCGGCTGGTTATTGATATGTTGTTTTGTTCGTTGCTTCAATGGTTGCTTGGTTGGTTGATTAGTTGATTCGTTGCTTGATTGATTGGTAGCTTGCTTGAATTGCTGATTGCTGGATTAGCCAATCAAGCAACCAATCAACTAAATAAACAACCAAGCAACCAACAAACAAAGAAGCAATCAACCAACCAATTAAGCAACCAGCCAACTATCAAGGAACCAACTAATTAACAGTTCTACCAACTAACTAATCAAGCATATTCAACCAATCAATCAATCAATCAACTAATCAACCAATCAAGAAACCAAAAAAAAACAACTAATCAACCAATTGATTGTTGGTTGGTTGCCAATCCAACCAACCAATCAGGTTATTTGATTGATTGGTTGGTTGCCTGGTTGATTGATTGGTTGGTCGGCTGGTTAGTTGATACTGTTTTATTCAACCGTTCAAGACGAGTTTAGGACTCTCCATTTAATTCCACCAATTATTTTGATATCTTTGCAGATACGTATTTCGACCACAGCTGTGTGGTCGTATTCAGTGTCTCGTACTTGACTCGATTGTTTTGTTGCTTGCTTGATTAGTTCGTAGGTTGGATAATTGATTGGTTGATTGGTTGGTTGATTGATTGGTTGGTTATTTGGTTGATCGGTTGATTGGTTGCTGCTTGATTTGTTAGTTGGTAGAATGGTTGATTGGTTGGTTGCTTATTTGGTTGATTAGCTGGTTGGTTGATTGGTTGATTAGTTAGTTGGTTGATTGGTATTGCTTGCTTAATTGGTTGGTTGCTTGATTGGTTGGTTGGTTGGTTGCTTGATTGCTTGGTTGATTATTTGGTTGATTGCTGCTTGATTTGTTAGTTGGTAGTATGGTTGATTGGTTGGTTGCAATGGGTTGATTGATTGGTTAGTAATCTGGTTAGTTGATTAGTTGTTTTTGTTGGCTGCTTGGTTGATTGATTAATAAGTTGATTGCTAGATTGGTTGGTTAGTTGATTGGTTGGTTATTTATTTGATTGGTTGTTTGATTGGTTATTGGTTGGTTGCTTGATTGGTTGATTAGCTGGTTGGTTGCTTGATTGCTTGGTTGATTGGTAGCTTGCTTGAATTGTTGGTTGCTTTATTGTTGGTTGGTTGCTTTACTGGTTGATTGGTTAATTGCTTGATTGGTTAGTCGGCTGGTTAGTTGATTAGTTGTTTGGTTGGTTGCTTGGTTGATTGGTTAATAAGTTGATTGATAGCTTGCTTGAATGGTTAGTTGATTGATTGGTTAGTTATTTGGTTGATGGGTTGGTTGATTGCTGCTTGATTTGTTAGATGGTAGAATAGTTGATTGGTTGGTTGCTTGATTGTTGGTTGATTGATTGATTGGTTTGGTAATTTGGTTTGCTTGGTTGATTGGCTCGTCGGCTGGTTAGTTGATATGTTGTTTTGTGGGTTTGCTTGGTTGGTTGATTAGTTGAGTCGTTTGCTTGATTGATTGGTGGCTTGCTTGAATGGCTGATTGCTGGATTATCCAATCAAGCAACCAATCAACTAAATAACCAACCAAGCAACCAACAAACAATGAAGCAACCAGCCAACTATCAAGGAACCAACTAATCAACAGTTCTACCAACTAACAAATCAAGCAACAACCAACCAACCAACCAAGCAATCAACGAATCAACAAACCAACAAACAACCAATCAACCAATCAGCCGACCAACCATTCAATCAAACGGTAAAGCAAACCCATCAACCAAATAACCAACCAATTCTACCAACCAACTAATCCAGCTATCAGCCATTCAAGCAAGCTACCAATCAACAACGAATCAACTAATCAACCAACCAAGCAACCATTGAAGCAACCAACAAAACAACATATGAACTAACGAGCCGACCAACCAATCAATCAACCAGTCAAGCAACCAATCAACCAAATTATCAACCAATCAAGGAATCAATAAAAAAGCAACCAACCAATCAACCATTCTTCCAACTAACAAATCAAGCAGCAACCAACTAACCAAATAACCAACGAATCAATCAACTAACTAATCAAACAACCAACCATTCAAGCAAGCTACCAATCAACTTAATAACCAATCAACCCATCAACCAACAAAACAACTAACCAATCAAGCAACCAATCAATCAACCAGTCAAGCAACCAACCAACAATCAAGCAACCAACGAATCACCAATCAAACAACCAATCAACTAAATAACCAACCAATCCAGCAATCAACTTATTAACCAATCAACCAAGCAGCCAACAAAACAACTAATCAACTAACCAGCCTACTACCCAATCAATCAACCTGTCAAGCAACCAACCAATCAACCATACTACCAACTAACAAATCAAACAGCAATCAACCAAATAATCAACCAAGCAATCAAGCAACCAACCAACTAATCAAGCAAACCAACCAACCAACCAATCAAGCAACCAATCAACTAAATAACCACAACCAATCAATCAAGTAAAGCAACCAATCAACCAAACAAGTAACCAACCATCAATCAATTAACTAATCCAGCAACCAACCAATCAAGCAAGCTACCAATCAAACAACTAACTAATCAACCAATCAACCAACAAGCTAATCAACCAAATAAGCAACCATCCAATCAACCATTCAAGCATCCAACAAACCAACTAATCAACTAACCAGCCGACCAACCAATCAATCAATCAATCAAGCAACCAATCAACCAAATAACCTACTAATCAATCAATTAGGCAACTAATTAACCAATTAAGCAAATAACAATTCAACCAACTAACAAATCAAGCAACCAACCAACCAATCAAGCAACCAAATAAGCAACCAATCAATCAACTAACAAATCAAGCAACCAACAAGCTAATCAACCAAATAAGCAACCAACCAATCAACCATTCAAGCAACCAACAAAACAACTAATCAACTAGCCAGCCGACCAACCATTCAATCAACCAGTAAAGCAAACAATCAACTAATCCAGCAATCAGCCATTCAGGCAAGCTACCAATCTACCAAACAATCAAGCAACCAACCAACTAATAATCAACCAAGCAACCATTGAAACAACCAACAAAACAACATATGAACTAACCAGCCGACCAACCAATCAAGCAACTAATCAATCAACCAGTCAAGCAACCAATGAACCAAATAACCTTATTAGTTTGTAAGATTGAGAACCAATCAACAATCAAGCAACCAACCAACCAAACAACCATTCTACCACCTAACAAATCAAGCAGCAACCAATCAACCGAACAACCAAATAACCAACCAATCAATCAAGCAATCTACCAACCAACCAATCAATTATTCAACCAACGAACTAATCAAGCAAGCAACAAAACAGTCGAGTACGAGACACTGAATACGACCACACAGTTGTGGTCGAAATACGTATCTGCAAAGATATCAAAATAATGGTAATAAAACTCGTCTTAGACGGTTGAACAAAACAGTATCAACTAACCAGCCGACCAACCAATCAATCAACCAGTCAAGCAACCAATCAATCATATAACCTGATTGGTTGGTTGGATTGGCAACCAACTAATAATCAAGCAACCAACCAATCAACCATTCTTCCAACTAACAAATCAAGCTGCAACCAACCAACCAAATAACCAACGAATCAAGCAACCAACCATTCCAGCAAGCTACCAATCAGCTTATTAACTAATCAACCAGCCAACTAACCAGCCGACTAACCAATCAATCAACCTGTCAAGCAACCAACCAATCAATCATACCATACTACCAACTAACAAATCAAGCAGCAGCCAACCAAATAATCAACCAACCAATCAAGTAACCAACCAGTCAAACAAGCTACCAATCTACCAAGCAATCAAGCATCAAGTCGATTGATGTATAACAATATGGATCGTCGGGCCTCTCAACAAAAGTTCGTTTTGAAGTGATCTTAAAATAGGTATGTATTCGTAATCATTACGGTAATTTATTACACATTTATTTATTTATTCAGAACAAAAAGATTCATATTTATATATTTATTTCCATAAACAAGTTTATTATCCATATATCAATTTATTATTAATAAAAAATGTTAGTTGAGAAAAGGAACGAGCCCCTCTCTGTTCAGAAACACTGGGTGATATGGATAACGCGACCAGACTAATCCGCTTTTTGAGGATCCGTTAGAGGACGTTAGAGCAACGAATTAACCAATCAAGCAACTAACCATTCAACCAACAAAGCAACCAATCAATCAAATAACTAACGAATCAAGTAACCAGCTAACCAATCGAGCAACCTACTATTCAAGCCCACTTCCAATCAATCAAGCAACAAACCAATCAATCAACCAACCAATAAACCATTTAAGCAAGCTACCAATGAACTAGTGGGCCTCCTTAGTCAAAAGTGCGGTAAGACGCGCGGCTACAAAGCAAGACCATGCTGAGGGTGACTGGGTTCTGATTCCCGGTGCCGGTCTAGGTAATTTTCGGATTGGAAATTGTCTCGACTTCTTTGGGCATAAAAGAATCATCGTGCTAGCCTCATGATATACGAATGCTAAAATGGTAACCTGGCTTAGAAACCTCGCAGTTAATAACTGTGGAAGTGCTTAATGAACACTAAGCTGTGAGTCGGCTCTGTCCCAGTGTGGGGATGTAATGCCAATAAGAAGAAGACCAATGAACTAACCAACCAATAAGCATCTAATCAATCAACCAACCCACCAATCAAGCAACCAACCATTCAAGCTAGCTACCAATAAACCAAGCAAACAATGTACCAAGCAATCAACTAATCCACCATTCAAGCAACCAACAAAACAACTAACCAGCCGACTTACCAATCAACCAATCAAGCAACCAATCATTCAACCATTTCAAGCCGGAGGATTCTTTCAGGAATCCTGGGAAATTCATTCGGGATTATTCTTTAAAACGAGATAGTTTTTTTTCTCTGTACAATTCCTGAGCGTTTCTAAATTCCTTCCAATATCAATAAACCTAACTGCCAGCGGTTCCTTTTCGTGCTTTCCGATAAATTGCACACGCAAAACAACAAATTTACTTCGTTCCTGTTGGTGCAGGACATTCAGAATCGATGCGTTTACTGTTGGAGTTGGTAGTAAGTCTTTGCAGGAAAGTTTTGCCGATTACGTTGGTGAGTCGCCTACGTTGGTTCCGGCAATGGCATATGTCGTACTGTTACGGGATCTGGATTGACCCGAGTGGGAAATCGATCGCGATGGAATATTCCTGGGAAATGCAACCGGGTGTCTGGAATAATTAACGGCTGGTGTAAGACTATTGAGATTCACCATGGTGTTATCCGTGATGGCATTTGTCTTTTCCGTCGAGGACGTCTTCTCGTACAGCGTCGTGGACCGCCTTGGCATCATGCCGCCGGCACTGGGCCCAACCGTCCGGTTGCCATTGCCGGGGTCGAACTGGTGCTACGCGGTTTCGCCGGGCTGGAGATCGATGAATTATCTGCCGATGTGAATGGTTTGGAGCGGTTTGGTTATGCTCGACGCCGGCCTCTGGTTTTGTGCGGCTAATCTGGCAGTGTTCTCCTTCTTCTGTCGTTTGAAATTACTGCTAACTGACATCCGTTCCGAGATTCCACTGCTGGCCTTCGAGCTGTGATTATTACTGCCGGAGTTGTCAACCGCCGTGGGACCGGGCCCAATGGCTGCCGATGCATCGCGTTGTTGCCACCGCCACCAGGCAGCGGTCACTGCTGCTGTCGGTCCGACACGTTAGGTTACACTGCCACTGGAGGCTCGTTTGATAGGTTTTGTGCTCGATGCAGATATTAACATAATACTTCGATGCACACCTCGGTACCTGGGACTTTGCTCTTGGGGGTAGCTAGCGGCGGCACCCTCATTGCCGGCGATATTACGTAGTGACAGAGACGATCCGGGCCGGGAGCCGTCGGACTCGGGGTCCGTACTCTTTCTTCCGAGTAGCAGATAAATGGTCAAAACATCAACAACGCTCACGACAAGCAAACACTTTGTTTAAATAAAATGAATAAAATCAACCGAAAAAGTTGTGCGACACGCGAGGGAAAAACATTGAACTGTCTTCACAGATGATGTCATGATGCAATAGACTCTGATCGTAGCCAAAAACATATCAGAGGTAAACAAAAATGAAAATGACAACTGTTGTCAAACTGACGTGGTTCGAATTGAGGGGCTTCTCAATGGTCGAGTGATTGTAATAATTGTAATCCGTCACTCCCCAGGGGTATATAGTGGTGCCCGGAAAAATGGCCACCCCTCCGTCTATGTATTCGTCAATGGTTAAACCTAATTTCGGAAGTGGTGCGCTGTATAGCAAATCACCAAATGAAAATAGCGCACTACTTCCGAAGTTAGGTTTAACGTATGGATTGTGAGAAAAATCCAACTTCGTTAGCGGCTATAATTGGGATTTGCACTGAATTGATAATAAATATTGTCTTTATCAAAGACAGTCTTGGAATAATTTTCTTGTCCTCTTGTACCATGGTACAAGCATTGACGAATACATAGACCGAAAGGTCCGGTACAAAGCCATCAGAAAATCGGGCACCATGTCTTCTTCTTCATTTTGAAGAAAATACCCCTCGTGGGTGACGAATTACATAAATATTTTACGAGCGCTGACTTACCCCTCTTGACGGTTTGACAGTTTGTTTGTTTTTCCCTCACCTTGTGACGTCGTTTCGGTTCGTTTGTTGTTTGTTCGTTTCGTTACTCAGTTGGAGCGTGAGTTCGACCGTTTTGGTGCCAAAAAGATCGAATATAACAAAGGGGACACCCAGGCCTACATTCTGTACGATTCTATTGATGCTGCTACGGCTGCTGTGAAGGAAATGCGTGGATTCCCGTTAGGGGCACCGGATCGTCGTATTCGTATCGATTTTGCTGATAACGGAACAACACCATCGTTCTCAAAGCGCAGTGGAGGTTTTGAGGAAGGGGGTGAGTATCGTCGCGCCCCCGACTACGAATATCCGGAAGGTGGTGCATCATACGAGGAAAATTCATTGTACGGCTATGGTGGAAGACCGTTCCGCGGCAGAGGAGGATTCCGCGGGCGTGGTGGTTTCCGTGGCAATTTTCATAGTGATGGCCCACCGCACCACGGGGACAATGATGAATGGCGTCGATCAGGAGCCGATGGTGAATCCTAACGGACGGAAACAACGAAATAGTGGACAGCCTGATGAAGGACGAGGAAGGTAAACACCACTTTCGTATTACTCTGCTACTACGCCTCGATCAACCCAAGTTGGAAGATGTGCAGTAGCGCATATCGACGTCATCGTCGCACGCAATCTTCCTCGGCATGCCGGGATCGACGTCATCGGTAGCATCGTCGGATGATGTCAGCGTTCAGACGCGTCCACTGCGTAATCTCGTGTCCTACCAGAAGCAGAAAGAAGCGGCCGGCGTTATATCCTTACTCAATAAGGAAACGGAAGCAACCGGTGTGCTCTACTCATTCCCGCCATGCGATTTTTCGACAGAATTGTTGAAACGAACATGTCACAACCTCAACCTCAGGAGGGACTGAAGGAAGACCATCTGGTAATCGTAGTGGTCCGAGGAGGAATCGCCTGAGTTGCGGATGAGGGCACAGATAACACATAAGGTAAGATGATGAATAACGAACTGTAGAATAATTAGAAAAAAGGTTTAATTTTAATTTTTGTTATCAAAGACTTTTTCGTTGCTGCAGCGTCTATCTACGGTAGTTTATTGTTTTTGCCATTTGATATAGGAGTGATCGGGGCAATATGGGCCACCCAAGGAAATCGTTCCGAAAAGCGCTGAAAAGCTCAACAAATCATCATTCAAATGTAGTTGACTTATACTAGGGAGTGTTACCTTTCATATTACGTCGATGAATGGTGAAAATGCGTTTGGAAATTGTTGGAATGCATTTTGAAAATGTATTGATTTTAATGTGTGTTCCCGACTATACGGGGCAATATGAGCCACCATTTGGGGCAGTATAGGCCGCCCATCCAAAACGTGTTTTTAGGAGAGAAAAGTGTGGTAATATGGAAGGATATGATATTCGTACGCTGTTGTATATTCCATACCAAATAAAAATAATAAACCGCACAACAGCGGATCAAACCGATTTGCCACTATTCACCGTTTGAATAGCCATATTTCAATTGATCAATAGTCATTTTTTTCTGTTTCAATCGCAGTAATGCGGTGTTGTAATTTTTTCGTAATGAATCTTACATAGATGATAATATTTTTGTATTTGGCAACTGAAATTTGAACTTGTTCGCATATTCAGGTCTGATATCTTGCTCTGTGCAGGTATGCCCATGTTGCCCCATAGAGACTGGTTTTGTAAAAAAATATTTGTTTGTTAAATTCAGATTTGTATCAGTACAAACATGTGTGCACAATATTCAATTAAAATATGTAGATCTTTTGATTTTGATGTATTTTAAACCTGTATTTTAATTATTTTTGTGTCAAAACCTTATTTATAAACTTCAAATCTTATAATAATTTTGCACATGCTGCAAAAATTTACATTTTCAAGTGTATTCTTAGGGACTCTAACAAAAGGCGGAAACACGAAAGGCGGAATCACAAAAGCCAGAATCTCGAAAGGCAGACGTTCTTATACGTGTAACAAAATGCGGAATATATCATAAGGCGTAATTACAAAAGGCGGAAATACGAAAGGCGGAATTTCAAAAGGCAGAATTCAGTCATTTCTTAGTTTTACACAGGCACCTGCTTGAGGTAAAGGAGGACATGTTTTATTCTTTGAAGGCTCGCATCTGCCCGGTCTAAGTTGAAGGAGGATATGATTCCTTCTTTAAAAGCACGCCCCTCCGTATTTTTTTCTATTTTATCAGGGTAGGGGACCAGAGTGCATTATGAACACCCGGGGCAGATTAGACACCCCCAATATTCTTGTTAATTCAATCAATTTTCTACTTTCAATGCAGCGAACTCTATAATCCTTTCATAAACAACTAATTTATAGCGTAGAAGCCATTGTTTTATTTTCATAGCGCATAAATTTGACAAAAAAGTTAGAATGTCTTCCAAATGATTAAAAATTATAAGTTTCACTTTCCATAAAATAAGCTTTACTTTACCATAGAAGATGATTTCTCAATTATTGGTCATCCCATAGCAACATTCTGTTATTTACAGTGCTCTGGCATGCATTTGTGACAAGTTTCCTTGATTTTTACAATATTTCCAACAGTTTTTAAATATGTTCACCTGTTGGGGCAAACTGAACACTCTATGGGGGTAGAACTGACCCAAGTAACCATGGAGCTATATATGCTTGCAAATAATACAGCCATTAAAGTTGACTTAAAGTGGAAAAAGGCCCTTTTACGATTGGAAATAATGCTTCATTACTTTGACATGTTGAAATAAAACATAAGTAATGCATTTCTGCATTCGTAACGCTGAACTAGTGTATCGTTGCTTGACAGGCGATGAATAAATGCATCTTTACATCGGTAAAACTGATCTAATGCAGTTAGCATTTAACATGCTGATCTGTGATTGATTACATGCATTAATTAATGCTTGGTGGTTACTTGGGGACACCTTAAAAATTAAAAACATAACCTCAAACTCATCGAAATAGGCTTTCATATCGTGTTATTTTTGTGTTATCATGGTGCGGAATTATAAATGGCTATACAAGTTCCAGTACATGAAATATATATACCATAGATGCATATATATACCATAGAAGTCGCTGAAAGTGCAACAAAAAAAGGAAGTGTTTTGTATAGATTTGGCAATCTCTTTGGGAAGTTGATCGGTACAACCCATTGGAAGCATTGCTTCAATGCCGATGGGCGTAGCCAGGATTTCGAGCAGGGGCGGGGGCAACTTTTGGGTCTTCTAATTCGTAGTTTTATAGTGGTTTTATGAAAACACATGAATATTAGTGCTTGGTACTATTTCCTTCTAAGTTCCAAAAATTTTGAAACGAAATCCACAACCATCAGTAAAGGCTGGATCACAATAGCACGTTGCGCTGGGCGTTGAAGTCAGCGTTTTGTACTAGAACGCAACGCTAATAAACGTGACGCATTCATGCCCACAATGCAACGTTCGCGATGTGCGTTTATTAAACAGTAAAGAGAAATGCGATTGTCGCGAGAGCTCAGTTCGGTTTTCAACTGGATCTACAATAATGATATTTGAATTTCTAAACAAATCCTCTGAAATAATATTTATTATCAAAAAGGAGAAAAAAACAATATGCAAGCTTCCTCCAGGAATTCCTTCGACAATTGCTCCAGTCATTCTATCCGAAGTTCTATTAGGAATTCTTTAAGAATGCCTCCAGCAACTTCTCCGACAATGTCTTCAGGAATTTCACCATTAATTTCGCCGGGAATTAATCCAAAAATTTAACCATTATTTACTCCAAGAAATCTTACACGAGATCCTTTATAAGTTCTGCAGGAAATTCTTCCGATAATTCTTCGTGCTGTTTCTCATAAAAAATTCTGATAAATTGCACCGTGAAGTTCCTAAGACTATTCCTTGGAAATTCCGCACAACTGCCAGTAAACATTCCTGAGAATTTCGAAAAAATCTTCGAATTTCTGGTGTAAATTCCATAAAATTTTCCCTGAAAGTTTCAAATAATTTCTTGTGAAAATTTCAAAGAATTTTTCCTGGAATTTCACCGAACATTTATACAGAAATTATACCGAAAATGAAATTTTCGGAAGAGTTCCTAGATTAATTCCCAAAGTAATCCTGACAGAATTCCGGTGAAAACATCAAGATTTCCACTGGGAGATCCTCCAGGAGTTTCTCCAAAAATACCTCCAGGAGTTCCATCGGCAGTTCCTCCAGGATTTCCTCCGAGAATTATTTTGGTAGTTTCATCGGCAGTTCCTACGGAGGTTCCTCTGAAAATTCTTCCGGAAATTCTCCAGAATTTCCTCTGGGAATTCATTCAGGCTTTCTTTCTGGAATTCATTTAGTTTTCTTCAGGAATTTATATAGATATTCACCCAGAAGCTCCTCCGAGAATTTCTCTGGGAGCTTCTCAGGGAATTCTCCGAGATGTCCTCTGACGATGACGATGGTCCAGCTATATACCCCTTCAAAGGTTTCAGCTAGACGAGATTTGTCTATAAGATGAATTTTCCACGATTTTTTCCGAGGATTCTTCTGATAGTTTCACTGGCATTTCCTCCGGGGGTTCCTTTGAAAATTCTCCCGGGAGTTTCTTCTGAACTTGCTCCGGAAGTTCCTACGAGAATTTCTCCGAGAGCTCCTTCGGGAATTCCACCAGTAGCTCTGCCAGGAACTCATTCAGGCTTTTTTTAGAAAATCATTTAGGCTTTCTTCAGAAATTTAAATGGAAATTCTTCCTGAAGTTCTTCCGAAGTTTCTGTGGGAGTTCCTCCGGGAGGACCTCTAGGAATTCTTCTAGGAGTTCCTCCTGAAATTCTTTCGAGAGTTCTTACGGGAGCTCCTCCGGCAGTTCCTTCGGGAACTCCTCCGGGAGATACACCTCAGAAGAGGAATTCCCAGAGTAATTTCCGGAGGAATTCCCGTAGAAATTATCAGAGGAATTCTAAGTCGCTAAGTTAACTAAGTTATTAGGAAATGCTAAGACAATGTAACAATAAAACCGGACTTAGTTAACTCCTTGATAAAGGTACAATATATGTAACCGAAAAGTCGGATAAAAACCCAGATTAAACCACCTAGCGGTGATGATGCCTTTCTCGTGCAGTAAAAAATAGTATTTTGGCCATAACTTCTGAGCCCATAGTCCGATCCGGCCAATTTTCAATAGGAAACAATGGGACAGCACTATGCGTCGAATGCAACTTGTTGTAAGCAAATCGGTAAAGGATAAGTGCCTGAAAAATGAGTGACATTTTTGCATATTTTGATAAGAAAATTATTTTGAGCTTTTTAGTGGAATGTTTTCACCTGTCATAAGACGAGTTTAAACAATCCCATTGAATTCCACCACTTAATTGTATCCTGACAGATACGTATTTCGACCTCAACAGTAAGGCCGTCTTCAGTGTCTTGTACTTGACTCGACTTGAAGAAAATGATCGCAGCTTACACTATTTATACTATGCGTAGGTATAATAATTTATCTAGGTACTTATCTTACTACGGTGCTTATTTCTACTCGCTTGATGCGCCTAATGCTTAGGTATAAACTTGAAGAGCCAGGAGCTACCATTTCCTTGATCTTTATTCAACAATCGCGTTTGTACCTGTCGGTAGATTTCCAAGCTCTCAGCAACATCAAGTTTCCACGGAGAAGAGACATTTCTTAAAATTTTAATGTTTGATGTCGTAATTGAATGATTTTCCTGATATACATGTTCAGCTACCTTAGACCTAAACTCATAATTTAATCCCTTATCAGTTTCCCTCTTAGCCTTACTTACTTCTGCAATATGTTCTTTGAACCTTACATCTAACGATCTTTTTGTTTGACCTACATATACTTTATCACACTGTGAACAATTAATTTGATAAACCCCGGCCTTATTTAGCATTTCTACTCTATCCTTTGTGGAGCCCAACAGTGTCTTCAGTTGATTGCTTCTGCTGGAGAATACTAAATCGATGCCGAATTTCCTCAGTCGATGGCGTAGCTGGTGGGTGATGTGTCGATCATAGGGGACTGATACCCTCTTCAGCGGTTCTTCGATCGGTGTCAGTGTTGTCAGTTCGTTTTCCGTAGGTTCCTCTGCTTCTTGTTGATGATTGCTTGTATTGTTCTTTCCTTGTATCCATTGATCCTAGCTGTTTCCAAGATGTGTTGTAGCTCCTTCGTTTTTCCTTCTTCGTTCAGGGAATCGTCTGCATCCTGTGGATCATGTGATGAAAAGCTGCCATTTTGTGCTGATACGAATGATTTGATGTGTATGGGATGACTCTCATGGTGTTGGTGGGCTTCCTGTAGATTTCGAAGTCTAATGTTGCATTTGTTCCCTTGATAACCAGTAGATCCAAGAAAGGTAATTTACCTTCCTTTTCCTCCTCGTGGGTGAATTTGATGTCTTTATGCACGTTGTTTATCGCTTCCAAAATCCTGGGTAGATCTTTCCGGTTGATGATGCTGAAAATGTCGTCCACGTATCTCCACCACTTCTCGGGTAGTACTCCTTGTTCCTCTAGGTTGTCCTCCAAATTCGCCATGAATAATTCGCACAAAACGGTGATAGCGGATTTCCATAGGTGCACCCTTCGTTTGTTTGTAGAAGCTTCCACGGAATGTAAAGTAGTTCTCATTCATGCATAATCTTGCAAGCTTGAGATACATCTTTACCTTTCCTCGCCATGTTGTATCCGTCCGTTGTCCTAGTAGCCAATCCTCCAAAAGGTTCAGAGCATCCTTCACTGGAACGCTTGGGAACAATGCCGCTACGTCGAATGATACCATGATGTCCTCTTCTCCGATGTTTCCTGATTCCAATATCCTCTTGGTGAACTCCTGGGTGTTTACAACTGATCTGCTGGGGAACGGCTTCGGCATACTCTGGAACTCCTTGACTAACCACTTGGCCAAGTTTTGTGTAGGGGATCCCACTGATGAAACTATTTCTCGCATCTCTGTACCTGGCTTATGTATCTTTGGTAGTCCTTTGATCCTTGGTAACACAGGGTTAGTCATTTTAACGCGGGCTTCTCCGATGATCGTCTTGCATTCCTTTATCGTTTTATCCGTAAGTCGGATTAGTCCGGGTAGTGGGTCCACTCTCAAATGCCTGTATGGTCCTCCGTTGATTTTTGTCGTCATCTGTTCATCGTAGTCCTCTTTGTCCATTATCACCACTGCGTTTCCTTTGTCCGCCTTCATGTAGTAAACCGGTTTCTCCTTTAACTCCTTTAAAATCCTCCTCTCGTCTTTGTTCGATGTCTCATGATGTCCTGCTTTGATGGCGTCTGCTACGATGTTTCTCACACTATTCTGGTCCCGTTGATCAACATTTCGTGAAATCGCTGTCTCAGTATCCACGATTATCTGCTCTAGATCCGCTTTCTGGGTTGTCGCATACCCTAACCCCTTGTTGAGGTGTGCTAATTGTTCCTCCGTAAACTGCTGTGTCGAACGGTTAACAACGAATCCCTCGATCATTTGTACTGTGGGGTTAGTCGTTCTACCTTCCGTCGCTGATTTCCCTCGTAGAATGGTCAATTTCTTCTTGTGCAGTCTCCTCTTCCTGTCCGCTTCACACTCTTCGGCCCGCTGTACCTTCTTTAGGAATATGTCGAAAGAATCTTGGTTCTCCTTTGCCAGCTTGAGGTGCAGGTTGTAGCACTCCAAGTTCAACCTCTCTAGCTTGGCATAGTGTCCCTTGATTGATAACTTCAACAAATCCGATTCCGCCCTCTTACTGATAGATTTTGGGATGTGAGCTCCCATCTTAATCCTATGGCTGACAGGAGTCAGCCTCTCCTTTTGGCACTTCTTAAGGAAGGCCACGTCCTTAAGAATACCTGCGATCCTCCTCTTCAAATCTATAAAAGTACTACGCTCGTTCCGCTTGGATGCCATTTTGATAAGAAAATTATTTTGAGCTTTTTAGTGGAATGTTTTCACCTGTCATAAGACGAGTTTAAACAATCCCATTGAATTCCACCACTTAATTGTATCCTGACAGATACGTATTTCGACCTCAACAGTAAGGCCGTCTTCAGTGTCTTGTACTTGACTCGACTTGAAGAAACACCTCAACAAGGGGTTAGGGTATGCGACAACCCAGAAAGCGGATCTAGAGCAGATAATCGTGGATACTGAGACAGCGATTTCACGAAATGTTGATCAACGGGACCAGAATAGTGTGAGAAACATCGTAGCAGACGCCATCAAAGCAGGACATCATGAGACATCGAACAAAGACGAGAGGAGGATTTTAAAGGAGTTAAAGGAGAAACCGGTTTACTACATGAAGGCGGACAAAGGAAACGCAGTGGTGATAATGGACAAAGAGGACTACGATGAACAGATGACGACAAAAATCAACGGAGGACCATACAGGCATTTGAGAGTGGACCCACTACCCGGACTAATCCGACTTACGGATAAAACGATAAAGGAATGCAAGACGATCATCGGAGAAGCCCGCGTTAAAATGACTAACCCTGTGTTACCAAGGATCAAAGGACTACCAAAGATACATAAGCCAGGTACAGAGATGCGAGAAATAGTTTCATCAGTGGGATCCCCTACACAAAACTTGGCCAAGTGGTTAGTCAAGGAGTTCCAGAGTATGCCAAAGCCGTTCCCAGCAGATCAGTTGTAAACACCCAGGAGTTCACCAAGAGGATATTGGAATCAGGAAACATCGGAGAAGAGGACATCATGGTATCATTCGACGTAGCGGCATTGTTCCCAAGCGTTCCAGTGAAGGATGCTCTGAACCTTTTGGAGGATTGGCTACTAGGACAACGGACGGATACAACATGGCGAGGAAAGGTAAAGATGTATCTCAAGCTTGCAAGATTATGCATGAATGAGAACTACTTTACATTCCGTGGAAGCTTCTACAAACAAACGAAGGGTGCACCTATGGAAATCCGCTATCACCGTTTTTGTGCGAATTATTCATGGCGAATTTGGAGGACAACCTAGAGGAACAAGGAGTACTACCTGAGAAGTGGTGGAGATACGTGGACGACATTTTCAGCATCATCAACCGGAAAGATCTACCCAGGATTTTGGAAGCGATAAACAACGTGCATAAAGACATCAAATTCACCCACGAGGAGGAAAAGGAAGGTAAATTACCTTTCTTGGATCTACTGGTTATCAAGGGAACAAATGCAACATTAGACTTCGAAATCTACAGGAAGCCCACCAACACCATGAGAGTCACCCCATACACAAATCATTCGTATCAGCACAAAATGGCAGCTTTTCATCACATGATCCACAGGATGCAGACGATTCCCCTGAGCGAAGAAGGAAAAACGAAGGAGCTACAACACATCTTGGAAACAGCGAGGATCAATGGATACAAGGAAAGAACAATACAAGCAATCATCAACAAGAAGCAGAGGAACCTACGGAAAAACGAACTGACAACACTGACACCGATCGATGAACCGCTGAAGAGGGTATCAGTCCCCTATGATCGACACATCACCCACCAGCTACGCCATCGACTGAGGAAATTCGGCATCGATTTAGTATTCTCCAGCAGAAGCAATCAACTGAAGACACTGTTGGGCTCCACAAAGGATAGAGTAGAAATGTTAAATAAGGCCGGGGTTTATCAAATTAATTGTTCACAGTGTGATAAAGTATATGTAGGTCAAACAAAAGATCGTTAGATGTAAGGTTCAAAGAACATATTGCAGAAGTAAGTAAGGCTAAGAGGGAAACTGATAAGGATTAAATTATGAGTTTAGGTCTAAGGTAGCTGAACATGTATATCAGGAAAATCATTCAATTACGACATCAAACATTAAAATTTTAAGAAATGTCTCTTCTCCGTGGAAACTTGATGTTGCTGAGAGCTTGGAAATCTACCGACAGGTACAAACGCGATTGTTGAATAAAGATCAAGGAAATGGTAGCTCCTGGCTCTTCAAGTTTATACCTAAGCATTAGGCGCATCAAGCGAGTAGAAATAAGCACCGTAGTAAGATAAGTACCTAGATAAATTATTATACCTACGCATAGTATAAATAGTGTAAGCTGCGATCATTTTCTTCAAGTCGAGTCAAGTACAAGACACTGAAGACGGCCTTACTGTTGAGGTCGAAATACGTATCTGTCAGGATACAATTAAGTGGTGGAATTCAATGGGATTGTTTAAACTCGTCTTATGACAGGTGATTTTTGCATAGTTTTGCGCACACACACACACATACATACATACACACATACACCATCGAAGCATAATATCAGTAAGGACCTCAAGAGGAGCTTGCAGAAACTTCGAAAGTCGATGTTGGACGCCAAGCTGGAAAAGGCGGTCGGGACGGCCAAGTGCGAACCCGTGAAATCCATGGAGTCAAGGTCTACCCAGACTGAGGCCCAAGAATTCGCGGATTTGGGCAAGGTCGAATCGACCGAGGACGTGCCAGCGAAGACGGTGGTGCCAAAGTCTGCCCAGACCGAGGCTCAAGTATTCGCGGGCACGTCGGGGTGACTGCTCCAACGGAGCAGACACAAAAACGGGGTAGACAGTATCCAGGGGATGAGCTCCCTGGGGCCGCTCCAAAACGCGGAGGGTTACTACCCCGAACAAGGGTAAGCCCCGGCCAGGTACCTCCAAAACCGGGGGAGGAAGGACCTGGAAAGATCCGTCTACCCAGGAAAGACGGTGGTAAAGGGGTTACGGCAGGCTGAGAGCTCTCAGCCGCCCCAGACCAGGGGAATAGAGAGGGATGACGCCTCCTGGACCCTGGTCAAGAACAAGAGGAAACCGAAGACGTCAAGGGCCGAAAAGAAGGCCCAGGCGAATGAGGGTAGCAGAAAGTCTAGGGTAGGCGCCAATCGCTCCAGGGGCGATGCCCTAGTCATCAAAACGGACGAAGCTAAGTACTCGGACGTCTTGAAGGCGATGAGGAGTGACGTCAAGCTCGGTGAACTCGGCGCCGACGTACGTCGAATAAGACGTACCCGGACGGGCGAGATGATCCTCGAGCTAAAGCGGGGCGTCTCGCAAAAAGGGCGCCGCCTACAAGAAGTTGGCGGAGGAAGTTCTAGGCGAGACGGTCAAGGTGAGGGGCACACTCACGACGGAGGTGAATCTAAGGGTTAAAGACCTGGACGAGATCACCGAAGTCGAAGAGCTCGTCACGGCACTGCGGCGACAGTGTGAAGTGGAGGCGTCCACCGCAGCCGTTCGGCTACGGAAAGGTCCAGCAGGGACACAGGTAGCATTGGTTCGGCTACCTGCAGCTGACGCCTCCAAGGTAGTCAAGTTAGGGAGCGTCAAGGTGGGGTGGTCGGTATGCCCTGTGGGCATATACGAGCAACCGGAAGTTTGCTTCAAGTGCCTGGAACCGGGGCACAAGCAATGGGACTGCAAAGGCCCTGACAGACACTGCGGATTGGAGGGACATAAGGCACAATGCTGCACGAACCCTCCCAACTGTTTGATCTGTTCCAGTAAAGCTGCGAACAGCAAGCACCCATGGGGGTCTCAGAAGTGCCCGGCGTTTAAGCGTGTTGCAAAATCACAGTGCAGGTAACGCAGCTAAACCTGAACCACTGTGATGCAGCCCAGCAACTGCTGTGTCAGACAGTTGCTGAATGGGGGAATGAATGCTGAATCCGTCGGCATATAGACCAATATGCCTGCTTGATATGGCGGGGAAGGTGCTCGAGAAGATCATCCTCAACAGGTTGTTGATACGCACGGAGGGTGCGGATGGTCTATCGAGTAACCAGTTTGGCTTCCGAAAGGGTAAGTCGACCGTAGACGCTATCTTGTCGGTTACCAAATCCGCGGAGATAGCTATCCAGCGTAAGAGGAGGGAGTTCGCTATTGTGCAGTAGTGACTCTCGACGTGAGGAATGCTTTCAATAGTGCCAGTTGGGCGGTTATTGCAGATGCGCTCCTGCGTCTTGGAATTCCAGTACCTGTACAAGATTCTCGGAAGCTACTTCCAGAATCGAGTACTGGTATACGACACGGAGGCGGGTCGGAAGTGTGTTGACATAACCTCAGGGGTTCCGCAAGGTTCCATACTGGGTTCGGTGTTATGGAACGTCATGTACGACGGTGTCTTGAGGTTGAAGTTCCCGGTGGGCGTGGTAATCGTCGGCTTCGCTGACGATATTACGCTGGAGGTCTACGGCGAATCGATCGAAGAGGTGGAGTTGACTGCAGCCCACTCGATCGCAATTGTGGAGGAGTGGATGAGTTCCAGGAAGTTAGAACTGGCTCACCACAAGACTGAGGTGGTTGTTGTTAACAACCGAAAGTCGGAGCAGCAAGCGGTGATAAGGGCAGGCAACTGCACGATCACCTCTGAACGCTCAATCAAACTCTTGGGGGTAATAATCGACGATAAGCTCACCTTTGGTAGCCACGTCAATTACGCCTGCAAGCGTGCCTCCACAGCTATAGTGGCATTGTCCCGGATGATGTCCAATAGCTCTGCGGTTTATGCCAGCAAGCGCAAGCTTCTGGCTAGCGTTGCTCTGTCCATACTGAGGTATGGGGGCCAGCTTGGGGCACGGCCCTGCGTATTAACTGCTACAGAACGAAGTTAGAAAGTACGTATAGGCTCATGTGCCTAAGAGTTGCGAGCGCGTACCGTACCGTGTCGCACGATGCACTCTGCGTCATCACCGGTATGATGCCTATTGACATCGTTATCGGTGAAGACATAGAGTGCTTTGAAATGCGCGGCACGAGAGGCATCCGCAGGACTGTCAGGTTGGCCTCAATGGTCAAATGGCAGCGTGCGTGGGACAGTTCCACTAAGGGTAGATGGACACATAGGTTGATACCGGAGATAGGTACGTGGGTTAAGAGGCGCCATGGGGAAATCACTTTCCACCTGACCCAGGTCCTTACAGGCCATGGTTGCTTCAGACAGTACCTACACCGGTTTAGAGGAAACGGCGGAACACGTGTTGTTCGTGTGCCCGCGTTTTCGCACAATGCGTGACCACATGCGGTCCTAGAGGATTTCGCTATTAAGTTTATGGCGGTTTTATCCCGAAGGAATTAAAGGAAGAGCTCCTGGAGAAATGCCTGCAGAAGTTCCTTGAAGAATTTCCGAAGGAATTTCTTATAGATTTACAAGTGAAATTATGGAGCGAAATCGGAGAATTTCTGTCATAAATTTTTGAAGAAACTTCTGGTGGAATTTCGGGAGGAAATTCCGTATGTATTCTTGAAGGAACTCTCGAATACATTCCAGAAGAAATGCCGAAGAAATGTCTAGAAGTAAAACTTAGAAAGAAGTAAAAAATCTTCAAGGAATTTCCTTCTGAATTCCCTAAAAAAATAGTGAGGGGTTTCTAGATAAAAAGGAATTACAATTACATGAGAAGGATTTTCGAACGATTTTCAAAAGGAATTTGTGGATAACTTCCCGGAGGAATTAAGAAGTTTCCAGGGGAGCTTCTAGAAGGATTTTAAGGAGAATTTATGAATCCGAAATGTTTCGAGTTGTTTTGAACTTTCATATTCTTTCATATTCTAATCATTCCTATTATGGATCCTGGATACCCTAATAAGTTTTTGGGAATCTTTTGAATTTCAACCACCTATTTCTGAATATGATTGGATTGTAAAGTGCACATGTTAAGGGAATTCATTCCAGTCCCCGTTCAATCTTACCACCATTTAGGGGGGGCGACGGGGGGCTACGCCCTTGGCGATGCCAGTAGGGTGGACAAGAGCATGCATAGATTATACAATAGTTAGAGAAGAGACGATTGAGAAGGGTTCTTGCAATAAGTGTGAGGATCCATATAAAAAAAAATGATATGCTTCATACAAAAAGTTCGACATACATGTATGATGCCGGCTGAAAGTGGCACATATTTTTGCGTTACGTAATCAATTTTCTTCTATTCATCATAGAATTAATATAGAAAACGACCATATATGACCTTGCTTAAAAAGAGGGAAATAGATTTTCGGATGTTAATGATCCACAATTTTAGGTGTCTCATACAAAATCATGACAGGAAGATGAATAATTGGGTAATATTTCTGTTGGATGATCCATAAAATAGGTTACGATGGCATATAATCACGAGTAAGATAATTTTCTTCATATTTTATAAGGGTGTTCATAATGCCCCATGGGGGTGTCCAATCTACCCCGCTACCTTCCCGAGAGCAGTGAAAAATTACCTATTACAAAATCGTCCTATTTGATTGAAATTGCCTTATTTTCAATACGATTTAAAACAGAACTGGTAGTTAACGAGTAATAGTATCATGTAATTGCTAGAAATCTGAATTATATTTTATTTTTTATTTAAAATTATTATATTAAAAACGGTTCCAACCACGATGCCGAAACCAATCAATCAAGCAATCAACCGACCAATAAACCAATCAGTCGATCGACCTACCAATCAACTAATCGGCCTATCAAGCAACCAACTAATCAAACAACCTACCAATCAAGCAACTAACCATTCAACAGACCAGAATGCTACAACCAATCAAGCAGCAAACAATACAATCAATCAAGAAAGGGGGGTCCCGTAGCGTAGTTGGCTACACGTTCGCCTTTTAAGCGAATGGTCATGGGTTCGCGCCTTACCGTCACGGCTGCCTGATGATGACTCGACTGACAACTTGTTCTTCTCGGAGGCATTCCTCCAACGTTACCCGGATTTAAATGGCAACCGAACAAGCAACGATCATTGGATACTCGACATGGACAAACGGACACAATGGACTCACGACAAGACGAACTGGCAACGACAAAAATAACGAATAATGGAAATCTAAAAATAGATTCTGTGTGGATTCTGTACAGCAGAATACCATAGTAGATCACGGTACAGTAGCGGTTAAGAACACAGAGTGCCTACCAAATAAATATATGAATAAAAAAAATACAATCAATCAAGCAATCAACCATTCAAGAATGCTACCAATGAATTAACCAACCAATTAATCAATCGAGCAACTAACCAATCAACCAACCCACCAATCAACCAACCCACCAATCAAGCAACCAACCATTCAACCAACTAACAAATCAATCAAGCAACCAAATAACCACTCCAGCAACCATTCAAGCAAGCTATTAAACAACCAATCAAGCAAGCTATTAAACAACCAATCAAGCAATCAACAAAAAAAACTAATTCAACTTACCAGCCGACCAACCAATCAAGCAACCAAATAATCAACCATTCCAGCAAGCTACCAACTAACCAAGCAATCAATCAACCAACAAAACAACATATCAACTAACCAATCAACCAAATAACCAATCAATTAAGCAACCAACTAACAATCAGCCAATCAATCAACAATGAAGCAACCATCAACCAACTAACCCAGCAACCATTCAAGCAAACTACCAATCAACCAACCAACTAATCAACCGAATACCCAACCAATTAAGCAACTAACCATTCTACAAACTAACAAATCAAGCAGCAACCTATCAACCAAATAACTAATCAATTAAACGACCATACATTCAAGCATGCTATCAATCAACCAACCAATCAAGCATTCAACCAATAATCAAGCAACCAACCAACTAATCAATCAATCAAGCAACCAACCAATTAGCCATCCAAGCAACCAACAAAACAACTAATCAACTAATCAGCCGACCAACGAATCAAGTTACCAATCAACCAACCAGTCAAGCAACCTATAAATCAAATAACCAACCATTCAAGCAAGCTACCAATCAACCAAGCAATCAAGCAACGAACCAACTAATCAACTCATCAAGCAACCAACCAACAATCAACCAACCAGTCAACTAAATAACCAACTAATCGACCATTCCAGCAACCAACCAATCAATCAAGCTACCAATCAACCAATCAAGCAACCAGCCAATAAACAAGCAACTAACCAAACAATCAAGCTACCAACCAATCAGCCTTTCAAGCAACCAACAAAACAACTAATCAACTAACCAGCCGACCAACAATCAATCAACCAGTCAAGCAACCAACCAACAATGAAGCAACCAACCAAGTATCAACCATTCAATAGGTCTACCAACCAGCAAATCAAGCAGCAACCAACCAATCAATCAATCATTCTACCAACTAACAAATCAAGCAACCAACCAATAATCATGCAACCAACCAACTAATCTACCAATCAAGCAATCAACAAAACAACCAATCAGCCATTCAAGAAACCAACAAAACAACTAATCAACTAACCAGTCGACCAACCAATCAATCAACCAGTCAAGCAACCAATCAACCAAATAACCAACCAATCAAGCAACCAACCATTCAACAGTTCTACCAACTAACAAATCAAGCACCAACCAACCAATTAATCATTCTATCAACCAACCAACCAATCAAGCAACAAACAATGAAGCAACCAACCAACCAATTTAGCAACCAACCAACTATCAAGGAACCAACTAATCAACAGTTCTACCAACTAACAAATCAAGCAACAATCAACCGATCAACCAATCAAGAAACCAACCAACAAAACAACTAATCAACCAACCATTCAATCAAACGGTAAAGCAACCCATCAACCAAATAACCAACCAATTAAGCTACCAATCAATGAATCCAGCAATCAGCCATTCAAGCAAGCTACCAATCAATCAAGCAATGAATCAAGCAATATAATCAACTCAAATTCTTAGATCTCATCCAAAGTTCAAATCAAGTGCGAGTCAAACACCACCCGACTCATGGCAGAGAGAATTGTGGACTTGTGGTTTGAATCATTGCTTGATTTCTACGTATCATTCTCCGTTGAATTAATCGAATTTACTTTCTTTGCTTAAAACATTGGAAAATAAATCCATAAGTAACATAAAATACGCTTCTATTGGGTTTTGGTTCTCTTTGAAGCGAAATCCTTTTGGCGATTAAGCGGAACGATGCGATTCTGCATGCAAAACTCAAGCACGATGCTCCCCAGAATCGCAAGCGATCTGAAATGGGACGAAATTTTTAATTTTCTGAGCAGATATCTATTCAGTCTCACCTATTTGGAAATAAATTGGAACAATAACCGTGGACCTGATTCCTAAAGACGAAAGCTTCAACCAGAATAGACTTTTAGAAAAATATGATCTAATTAATTAATAATCACAGTATCTACTTTTGTTAGGTATTTTAGAAATTAGTTATTAAGGTTATTCAGGAAAAAAAATTTGAGATTCGATATCATTGCTTCTATCGCTCCAAAAAAATTCTAACAAAATTCTGTACACTAGACGATCAACAGCTGAAATTCATTTAATTGCAACGCTTTTTAACTGTAATTCGATAGCTGCAACAGTTTTATAGTTATCGGATAGGTAACCGATAAACTTTAAAATTATACGAATTTCCATGGCAGCTACATTGAGCTGCAAAATCAACGTTTGAAGAAACCTTTGACTTCTAAAATTAGTAGCCGTTTATCAAACAGTTAGCAAACTAAGTCTTGTCTTGTCTTGTCTTAGCACATGAACGCTGCACAGCCAGTATAAAACAGTTAGCAAACTAAGCATTGCTAACAAACAAAAATTGAAAGATTTGACTGAAGCGTATTACTAAAACGTATTAAACTATGAACTTTTTTTTGTCCCGCGTTCACACAAAATTTATCTGGTCACATTATTCTATAATTAAGTCGAGAATTCAGTAAATCCACAAATAATTAATACGAGATTAGCAGTACCGCGATTTAAGATAATCTTTGGGAAACGCATACAAGTGAGAAGCTGCAGAAAATACTGTAAACATCTCATGAATATAATTCTGAATGAATCCGCTGGTTGTTTCCTCTCATGATTCAATTCTTTCACAATTTTTCCACGGTTGTGTTTCAAAAACAGTAAACTTTTCAATAAGATTTTCGATCCTTTCAGATCAAACGAGTGCGACAACGGGCCGTGGTTGGAGGCAACAAATAAGAAGCTGCTGACCTTTTCCTTCCAGTCCAATCCTTTCATTTGATGGCTATGCATAGTGGTGCGAAACGTCAGCTTTCCTGGATTGTTCAACACTAGAGTACATCTGTGTCCTGTTAATACTACACCACAGAGATTATTCAACACGAAAAGTGTATCTCCTGATGTACGAATCCCCGAGATAGTAAAGTGTGAGAAATAAAACCGTATCGGTGAAAGTAGCCTTGGACCACTTGTTTGGGATTTGGAGTATGATAAAAAAAATTAAGCCTGACGACGGATGACAAAAGCTATATTTTTCCCACGGGTCAAGGTAAGTTCGATTTAAAATATTCTATTGCTTTACATGATTATATATATTTGCTTCTATTCTTATCTTCAGAAAACGATTCAGAAATGGAAAAGCTCGTGCTCCTTGCTGACAAGGAATGGAAAAAAAAACTCAACATTCTAATTCATTTTACTCCGAACGAGTCGATTCTGTATTGGCTACAATAATAGTCCGGCTGATGGGAACAGCTGATAGGGAACAGGCAGTAAGCATGATGGCGTTATGGTTACGAAGTTTAGTCAATGTAACTGCTGCTCAATCAAAGCGATCGAGAAATTATCAAGCAGAATGTGATCCAGAAAGAGAGCGACTCAGAGTCACATAAATAACCTGGAGATTCCAGTACTTTGAGCAGTAGGATAAAGGATTATCTTTGATAACTCTTCTGCTTCTACTGCAATCCATACGTGAGGAGCAAAGCAAGCGGACCAGTAACGAAATCTAGAAACTCCCAATAGCTGCCAACGAAGCCAATGGTGATGAAACGGGGCCGGCGGAGGAGATCAAATCCCAAGTTGGGGCTCAGCGCTCTTGTGATCGAATTTGGCCCTCTATCGAAATCGAGTACTTTTGTTCCTTTGAAGTGGTGTATGACATATGCTGATGCCAGTAGTCGTGAGTATGTGCACGATAGAGGAAGGCCTGTCCTGGTGCTGCTACTAAACTGCTTATCAAACTTGTTCTATGCACAAAATTGAAAGCCAACTTTATCCGGAAGAATAATGGAGTAAGTTTGTGCTCTTTGTTCATATTCAAAATATTCTAGCATTCAATATAAGTTACTAAATTAGCACTTTAACAACAGCGGACTAAAATAAAGTTGAACGATAAATGGCTCATTCACAAATTACATAACGCAAAAAAAACACAGATTTGAACCCCCACCCACCCCTTCGTGACTTGTTTGTAACATTTCCTCTATACCCACCCACCCCCATCTGTGACGCATAAAGTCTTACTAAGATTTCACATAAATGATAAATTGGTTTTTCAGTGAACTTCCTTAACTTCATTCATAGTACATAATAATACTATCAAATTTGAATTTAATTAGAAAATTAGTTTTTTATATTATTTTATTATCTTAAATGTTTACCCGTAACAAAACTAAACAAACCCACCCACGCCCTAGACAAACCGTATCATTTTGTAACGCAATATTGTGTACCCACCCACTCCTTGATGGGTTAGGTATTTTGTGAATGAGCCCAAATAGAGTGCAATATATTTTGATACCAACTTTGAAATATATTCCGCTTCTGTATAAGCAGTTGTCTGCCTGTAATCGCATAACTGTCCCATATGAATAGGAATCCCAGCAAAGATGGGACAACTATGCGGTTAGTGTAGGCAAAAGCTGTTTCTTTCAATTTCTTCATTATTGTTAATGGCAAATGCGTTAAGCTATAACTAACTTCGGTAGTGGTGTGGTAATAATCTAATTATTAAGCAAAGAGGTTTATAGCGCACCACAAGCGAAGTTGAATTTACGTATTAAATACGAGAAAAACCTTACTTCGTTAGTCTTAGGCCGGTTTTCAACTTAACTGAGTATATAACTTAATTTGATACAATTCAATATGATTTAATTTGAATTATACAGAGCAGTTGAACTACAACTACACCTACGAGTCCTGGATGTCCCTCTAAACATTCTTCTTCTTCCTCTAACACTTATTATGATTTTTTTTAAATTTTAGATTCTGGTGGTGAAATATGGACAATCTCAGGACAATCAATATTTAACTTTCTATATAAGTTATATCAACGCTGAGTTTGGCCTAAAATGCACCCCGTGAGGTACCGTGAGAGAAAAAGCAGAGCGACTTAATATCTAAAGGTTTAAACATCTGTATTCTTTTCAATCCTATGGCAATAAAATTAATTGTATATTTGAACCTGTGTTTACACTATGATTATGCATTGAAATAATTTTATTTCAATTTGATTGAGATATAATGGATGAATTGTTGAAACGAACATGTCACAACCTCACCGAGGAGGGACTGAAGGAAGACCATCTGGTAATCGTGGTGGTCCGAGGAGGAACAATCCTCTGAAATGCCTTTTTCTGGTATTGCAGCAACTAGTCCATATTGGCACAGCATACAACATGGCTGGTCTAAAAATTTGTTTGTAAATCAAAAGTTTTTCTTAAAACAAAGTTTTGATTTTCCGTTTATAAGTGGATATAGACACTTAATATATTTGGTACGGTACATTTGGCTTGAAGGCCTTCAATGTGATTTTTGAAAGTTAATTTTTGATCTAGCAGAAGTCCTAAATATTTAGAATTCTGATAGTTTACCTGCAGTGAGCGATCTGATAAATAATTTTGGATCAGTTTAATAGCTAGTTGGTTGTTTGCTCATTGTTTGTTGGTTGATTGATTGGTTATTTAGTTGATTGGTTGCTTGATTGGTTGGTTGGTTGATTGTTGGTTGGTAGAATGATTAATTGGTTGGTTGCTGCTTGATTTGTTAGTTGGTAGAACTGTTGAATGGTTGGTTACTTCACAGTTGGTTGGTTGCTTGATTGGTTGGTTATTTGGTTGATTGGTTGTTTGACTGGTTGATTGATTGGTTGGTCGGCTGGTTAGTTGATTAGTTGTTTTGTTGGTTGCTTGAATGGCTGATTGTTTGGTTGCTTGATTGGTTGATTGGTAGCTTGCTGGAATGGTCGATTAGTTAATTATTCAGTTGATTGATTGCTTGATTGGTTGGTTGATTAGTTGATTGCTTGATTAGTTGGTTGGTTGATTGTTGGTCGGTTGCTTGATGGGTTGATTAGTTGTTTTGTTGATTGCTTGATTGGTAGATTAGTTGGTTGGTTGATTGATTTGTTAGTTGGTAGAATGATTGATTGATTGGTTGGTTGCTGCTTGATTTGTTAGTTGGTAGAACTGTTGAATGGTTGATAGTTGGTTGGTTGATTGATTGTTGGTCGGCTGGTTAGTTGATTAGTTGTTTTGTTATTTGGTTGATTGGTTGGTTATTTGATTGATAGGTTGGTTGATTGGTTACTTGATTAGTTGGTCGGCTGGTTAGTTGATTAGTTGTTTTATTGGTTGCTTGGATGGATAATTGGTTGGTTGCTTGATTGATTGATTAGTTGGTTGGTTGCTTGATTATTGGTTGGTTGGTTGATTGGTAGCATGCTTGAATGGATGGTCGTTTGATTGATTAGTAATTTGGTTTATGGGTTGCTGCTTGATTTGTTAGTTTGTAGAATGATTGGTTGCTTAATTGGTTGATTCGCTGGTTGGTTGGTTGCTTGATTGCTTGCTTGATTGGTAGCTTGCATTAATTGTTGGTTGGTTGCTTAACTGGTTGATTGGTTGGTTGCTTGATTGATTAGTCGGCTGGTTAGTTGATTAATTGTTTTGTTGGTTGCTTGGTTGATTGGTTAATAAGTTGATTGGTAGCTTGCTTGAATGGTTGGTTGTTTGATTGGTTAGTTGATTGATTCATTGGTTATTTGGTTAGTTGGTGTGTGGTGCATATTTTGCTGTTTGATTTGTTAGTTGGAAGAATGGTTGATTGGTTGGTTTCTTTTTTGTTTATTGATTACTTGATTGGTTGGTAATTTGGTTGATTGATTGCTTGACTGATTGATTGATTGGTTGGTCGTCTCGTTAGTTTATATGTTGTTTTGTTGGTTGCTTGAATGGTTGATTAGTTGGTTGGTTGAATGATTGCTTGGTTGATTGGTAGTTTGCTTGAATGGTTGGTTATTTGATTGATTGCTATTTGATTTGTTAGATGGTAGAATAATTGATTGGTTTGTTGATTGCTTGCTTGATTGGTTGGTCGGCTGGTTAGTTGACATGTTGTTTTGTTGGTTGATTAGTTGATTCGTTGCTTGATTGATTGGTAGCTTACTTGAATGGCTGATTGCTGGATTAGTTGGTTGGTTATTTGGTTGATGGGTTGCTTTACGTTTGATTGAATGGTTGATCGGCTGGTTGGTTGATTAGTTGTTTTGTTGGTTTCTTGATTGGTTGATTAGTTGATTGATTGATTGCTTAGTTGATTGGTTGGTTGTTGCTTGATTTGGTAGTAGGTAGAATTGTTGATTAGTTAGTTCCTTGATAGTTGGTTGTTTGGTTGATTCATTGTTTGTTGGTTGATTGATTGGTTTTTTAGTTGATTGGTTGCTTGATTGGTTGGTTGGTTGATTGTTGGTTGGTAGAATGATTAATTGGTTGGTTGCTGCTTGATTTGTTAGTTGGTAGAACTGTTGAATGGTTGGTTGCTTCATAGTTGGTTGGTTGCTTGATTGGTTGGTTATTTGGTTGATTGGTTGTTTGACTGGTTGATTGATTGGTTGGTCGGCTGGTTAGTTGATTAGTTGTTTTGTTGGTTGCTTAAATGGCTAATTAGTTGGTTGCTTGATTGGTTGATTGGTTGGTTGCTGGAATCGTTGACTAGTTAATTATTCAGTTGATTGGTTGCTTGATTGGTTGATTGATTAGTTGATTGGTTGATTAGTTGGTTGATTGATTGTTGGTCGGTTGCTTGATGGGTTGATTAGTTGTTTTGTTGATTGCTTGATTGGTAGATTAATTGGTTGGTTGCCTGATTATTGGTTGGTTGCTTGATTTGCTAGTTGGTAGAAGGATTGTTTGATTGTTTGGTTGCTGCTTGATTTGTTAGTTGGTAGAACTGTTGAATGGTTTATAGTTGGTTGGTTGCTCAATTGGTTGCCTCATTGTTGGTTGGTTGCTTGACTGGTTGGTTGATTGTTGCTCGGCTGGTTAGTTGATTAGTTGTTTTGTTGGTTTCTTGGTTGATTGGTTAATAAGTTGATTGCTAGGTTGCTTGATTGGTTAGTTATTTGGTTGATGGGTTGGTTGGTTGCTGCTTGATTTGTTAGTTGGTAGAATGGTTGATTGGATGGTTGCTTCATTGTTGGTTGATTGATTGATTGGTTGGTAATTTGGTTGATTGTTTGCTTGACTGGTTGATTGTTTGGTTGCTTGATTGGCTGGTCGGCTGGTTAGTTTATATGTTGTTTTGTTCGTTGCTTCAATGGTTGCTTGGTTGGTTGATTAGTTGATTAGTTACTTGATTGATTGGTAGCTTGCTTGAATGGCTGATTGCTGGATTAGCCAATCAAGCAACCAATCAACTAAATAACCAACCAAGCAACCAACAAACAATGAAGCAACCAACCAACCAATTAAGCAACCAGCCAACTATCAAGGAATTGGTTGGTTATTTGGTTGATCGGTTGATTGGTTGCTGCTTGATTTGTTAGTTGGTAGAATGGTTGATTGGTTGGTTGGTTGCTTGATTGTTGATTGGTTCTCAATCTTACCAACTAATCAGGTTATTTGGTTGATTGGTTGCTTGACTGGTTGATTGATTAGTTGCTTGATTGGTTGGTCGGCTGGTTAGTTCATATGTTGTTTTGTTGGTTGCTTCAATGTTTGCTTGGTTGATGATTAGTTGGCTGGTTGCTTGATTGCTTGGTTGATTGGTAGCTTGCCTGAATGGCTGATTGCTGGATTAGTTGGTTGGTTGCTTAATTGGTTGGTTATTTGGTTGATTGTTTGCTTTACTGGTTGATTGAATGGTTGGTCGGCTGGTTAGTTGATTAGTTGTTTTGTTGGTTGCTTGAATGGTTGATTGGTTGATTGCTTATTTGGTTGATTAGCTTGTTGGTTGATTGGTTGATTAGTTAGTTGGTTGATTGGTAGCTTGCTTAATTGGTTGGTTGCTGGATTAGTTGATTGATTGGTAGCTGGTCACTTATTTGGTTGATTGGTTGCTTTACTTGATTGATTGGTTGTGGTTATTTAGTTGATTGGTTGGTCGTTTCGTTAATTGGTAAGTTGTTTAGTTGATTGGTTAATTAGTTGGTTGCTTGCTTGATTAGTTGGTTGGTTGCTTGATTGTTTGGTTGATTATTTGGTTGATTGCTGCTTGATTTGTTAGTTGGTAGTATGGTTGATTGGTTGGTTGCTCAACAGGTTGATTGATTGGTTAGTAAGCTGGTTAGTTGATTAGTTGTTTTGTTGGCTGCTTGGTTGATTGATTAATAAGTTGATTGCTAGATTGGTTGGTTATTTGGTTGATTGGTCGTTTGATTGGTTATTGGTTGGTTGCTTGATTGGCTGTTTAGCGTCCCACCTAACACCAGGACTTGGGCTTGTGCGCTTTGAGCGGCACACGGTCGCTTTGGAGCCTACATGCGGATACATGCAGCTTTTTATAGAGGTTAAACAGGGCCTACCGTCAAACCCCACCACATACTAGTCAGGCGCCATAACTCGCAGATGGCCTGGGGAGGGATCGTCAAGCCCTTGGACATAGTCCCTGCTGCCCCCGACCAACCAACCCATCAACCAAATAACTAACCAATCAATCAACTAACCAATCAAGCAATCTAGCAATCAACTTATTAACCAATCAACCAAGCAACCAACAAAACAACTAATCAACTAGCCAACAAGCAACAAACCAATCAACCAGTCAACCAACCAACCAATAATGAAGTAACCAACCAACAATCAAGCAACCAACCAATCAACCATACTACCAACTAACAAATCAAGCAGCAACCAACCAATCAAGTAAGCTACCAATCAACCAAGCAATCAAGCAACCAACCAACCAACCAACTAATCAACCACCAAGCAACCAACAAAACAACATGTCAACTATCCAGCCGACCAACCAATCAATCAACTAGTCAAGCAACCAATCAACCAAATTACCAACCAATCAACCATTCTAACAATTATCAAATCAAGCATCTATCAATCAAATAACCAACCTTTAAAGCAAACTACCAATCAACCAAGCAATCATTCAACCAACCAACTAATCAACCAATCAAGCAACCAACAAAACAACATATGAACTAACTAGCCGACCAACCAATCAATCAACCAGTCAAGCAACCAAATTACCAACCAATCAAGGAATCAATAAAAAAGCAGCCAACCAATCAACCATTCTTCCAACCAAGGATGTTATCGATCATTTAGTAATTTGCGTTCGATCATTTAGTAGTTTGTCAATAGCTCATTCCAAAAGCTGAATTTCAAAATGTATTATATGGTGGACTTCTAGTGCGGAGGTTTTTCAACAACTCTTCCTAATGGTTCATTGTTTGAATTTCACTAGTAACGAAGATATAGCTATAGTTTCAGTAACTTAGACTAAATGATAACAAAATTCCGATCACTTAGTTTAAGAGACTGCAACTAGCGCTATAACTCCGTCACTAGTGAAATTCCAACAATAAACCATTACGCAGAGTTGTAGAAAAACCTTCGCACTAGAAGTCCACCATACAACACATTTTGAAATTCAGCTCTTGGAATGAGCTATTGACAAACTACTAAATGATCTAACGCAAATTACTAAATGATCGATAACATCCTTGCTTCCAACTAACAAATCAAGCAGCAACCAACTAACCAAATAACCAACGAATCAATCAACTAACTAATCATACAACCAACCATTCAAGCAAGCTACCAATCTACTTATTAACCAAGCAACCAACAAAACAACTAATCAACTAACCAGCCGACTAACCAATCAACCAGTCAAGCAACCAACCAACAATCAAGCAACCAACAATTCAAGCAAGCTACCAATCAACCAAGCAATCAAACAACCAACCAGCTAATCAACCAATCAAGCAACCAACCAATCACCAATCAAACAACCAATCAACTAAATAACCAACCAATCCAGCAATCAACTTATTAACTAATCAACCAAGCAGCCAACAAAACAACTAATCAACTAACCAGCCTACTAACCAATCAATCAACTTGTCAAGCAACCAACCAATCAACCATACTACCAACTAACAAATCAAGCAGCAATCAAATAATCAACCAAGCAATCAAGCAACCAACCAATCAAGCAACCAACAACTAATAAACCAAGCAATCAACAAAACTTATCAACTAACCAGCCGACCAACTAATCAACCAATCAACTAAATAACCACAACCAATCAATCAACCAGTAAACCAACCAGTCAACCACTCAAGCAACCAACCATTCAAGCAAGCTACCATACCAATCAATCAATCAATCAATCAAACAAGCAATCAACCAATCAAGTAACTTAGCCACTTAGTCGATTGATGTGTAACAAAATGGATCTTCGGGCCTCTCACCAAAAGTTCGTTTTGAAGTGATCTTAAAATAGGTATGTATTCGTAATCATTACGGTAATTTATTACACATTACGGTAGTGTGGGCAGCAATGCGATTCACCAAGTTATGCAAATGTATCTCCGTAAATATAATCAATGATTCATATTGAATAAATGTCATCGTGTATTTCCGTCGTGCGTCCACAATGTGGTCCTTGAGGTCCGACAACTCAAGCAGATTAAAAATCTCGGCATGACGGCATGCCATACCGGAACCTCGACCGGAACTGCAATAGGGTTTCTGACGGTATGGCCGTTTGAAGAAAAACTCTCGGCTGGTACAAAGATCTGAAAAAAAATAACAAATCCTAAAATTACACTATTCCGTTATAATTTTTTTACTAAATAACCTACCTTTCAAATAAAAATCTGCGATCCGATCGTTATTTCAGCAGCATATCAAAATAGCTCTTAGAACGAAAAAAATAATAACAGGATTCCATTTGTGCCCATGCCCTCTCTATGCTGAACGACTCCCGGACTTTTCCCGGCCTCCGTCATGGCCATTTCCTATAGATGACAGTTCCGGATCGGCAAGACCAGGAAACATACAAATTGAAATGAACGTAGGAAAGTTGTTTTTTCTGTAGTTGTCCGGATGTTGTCGATGTGTGTTCGGTTGAAGCTTTTATTAACACACGGTATACCGCACTACTTTGTCACTCGGCCATGGGAATTTCGGGAATTTCGCAAGTTCCATTGATATGTTGCGTGCCGTCCGAAGTGCCGTCATTGTATGCACCATTGCAAGTGGTTGTAGGATGATGAACGGTTTTGTTATTTTGCTTTTTATCGGATGAAGCACCAATGTTTGCCTATTCTTGAGGAGTGCTAGAAGCTGCCAAATGGGAATTGATCGGCCATGCGCGGTCTCATGGGCGAAACTATGTCGATTCCGCTGCACTAGTATAGCTTCATAATATGTATGTTTGAGAGTTTGGAATCAGACGTCACAATTTTTTGGTTATTAAAATATATATATAAATAAATATTTGTACCTTTCGTACGAATGGTCATCGTCACATTCCAATGATGTGGTTGAATCCCTTCTTATTAAAAGAGACCGAAGCCCCCGACGACCGAAAGTCGTCCTCCGATTCCGACTCTTCCTTCTAATCTTCAGCAGGAGCGGCAGCAGCACCAACGGCAGGAGCACAAGCATCGTCAGCTGGAGCGGCTCTACCAGCTGGTATCGACAAGAGCTTCTCGCGACCGGAGGCCATCAGTTCCTCCACCGACTTGCCCTTCAGCTCGTTGACCACCTTGGTGACGTGAGTTGAATCGGCCTCGATACCAACCGAGCTCGGGATCTTCTCGATGTCGGCACTCGATGGGCTGGCGTTGCCGCCGAGGACAGCCAGGAGGTATACAGCCTTTATATTGTCGGATGCCTGATTATTGCTGCATTACTAGCAGCGAGGGAACATCATTCATGGCACCCAATGTCAGAACTGATAGAAGCAATTCCATTCCTATCAGCTTCTAATCTGTGAGGTGGATGAAACATCAATTGTAGCAAGCCCAGGATCACAACTGGGTGAACTTTTGATGGCAGGCAATTCCGGAACTGGTGACTTGGCTGAGGGTACTGTAGATGGTGGAAAGATTGATGGAAATGGAACAGTTGCGACTGACCGCACCGAGACCTGAAAAATATCAAAATAAATTCCTTATTAGGTATTTCATTAAATTTTAAAATTTCAACTAGGGTAAGATTGAAAGTTCAAATATTTTCACAATATTTGTTTAAAAATAATTGTTTAATAACTTTATAAAAATACGGGAACTGTTTTTAAGAAATGATTTTAAAGGAGGTGGGCCAAAATTGGGATCAGGGTGATTGTTGGGTGTTATACCCTGCCTATACAACTTACCAATCCGTTGACAAATCTGTGATCCGGATGTTATTGAAACAGCAGCATTGAATAGCAGCTTTTGGTTCAAAAGCAATAACAGCCTACCTGGCTCACGTTTCATTTCTCCTCTGTCTTGAGCTGTGCGCCGTCTGTTCTTCTTGTCGGCCACTTCCGGGAACAACAAGACTAGGCCGCAATCAAATTGTATCCAACATCGAAAAGATCTTCACGTTATCCGGGAATGATTTTTTACGTCCGGTTGGACCTTCCAGACCGGACCGCGCGATTTCATCGGTCTTGGTTCCATTCGTCTTAGGTGCCGTAAATGTTTGCACCCGCACACCCTGTTTTTCTTATTCGTTAAAAGACCACTGGTTTACTGTTGGGCAATTGGGCCTGTCGTGTGGGAATCTGTAATATTCTTGGGACATCCGTGGAGCTCGGAATTGTAGAACTGCGACGGTTGCTGGCGGATTAATTGATTCCGTAGCTGGTAAAACTGCGACAGTTTCTGGTGGATTAATCGATTCCGTAGCTGGTAACTTTCGATAATGTCTAGGATCAGCGATTCGCAGAGCTGAGACAATACCCCACCGATGGTTCGGGAGCTAGTTTACCTTTTAGCCATCCGTCAATCGTCGCCTACGAGGTTGATGTCCGACAGCTGCTGATGCTGGTTTTGATTTTTCAGAAGTTCCAAACGAAAAGCTGTATATACAAAATCAATGGCATTAAAATATTGCAATTCTACTGAAATACAACAAATAATTACCTCATATCAAGAACTTCACTGGGAACTATTTATATATATTAATATTTGTCGACCGCACCTGATTACACTGTATGGAGGATAAAAACATTAAACAAACTCGCCTCGATTCATTCACTTTTGAATCAGAAACAGGAGGTAAACAAAAATGGAAATGACAACTGTTGTCAAACTGACGGGATTTGAATTGAGGGGCTTCTCAATGGTCGAGTGATTGTAATAATTGTAATCCGTCACTCCCCAGGGGTATATAGTGGTGCCCGAAAAAATGGCCACCACTCCGTCTATGTATTCGTCAATGGTACCATCATTTCAAATACTTCCCAGTAAACCTTTACCAGTTTATAAAGATTACACTGGGTCAAATGCGATCGCATAGTTTGTCTGCATAAAATGAGCTAATTTATCCAAAATTGACACAAATTTCTCATCAGTACTTCCGAATATCTATTATTAGATAAAGGTTTGAATTTTTAGTCGCGAACAAAAACTATATGTAGGGGGAAAGACGGCTTTGTCAGGTTTTGTTCTATTATTAGGGGGGGTTTTGTCGACCAAATTTTATGAAATTTGGCCACAACATTCTTTGATATGCAAAGAATTTTTAGGCCAAATTTGAGCATAATCAGTTGTGGTGCCTAAGTCCGGCACTGGGCGAGAGATTAGAAGAAAGGGCAATACGGGCCTGGATATGGGGGATTAAAAGAAAGGGATATAAATAAACATATATTGTTGGATATTATCTGAGAAACAGATTGTGTTTTATTGTCCGTATTTTAGAGAGAACTTCTCGACTGCGGTTACCACATTTGGCGACGAGGGTGAGCGTGCCGTGGGAGAATAAAGGTAAGACCGAGGGAAAGACATTTTAAATAGGGAAAACGGGGAAATTTTATTTGTTTGATTATGGCGTGAATTGAGGTTATGTTTTTGTTTGGTTCTCAGGAGTATACACTAAACTACACCTGTAGTAGCTGCTGTATCGCAGCGGAAACGAAGGCTACCAGATTAGCTACAAGAGCGGTAGAGTCGATACTACACTACCAAAGTGTAGTAGCTGTAAAGAACAGCGATAAAAGCCACCAGAGAGCGGCGGCTGCCTGTCAACGAGTTGTAGGTCATTTGAAAGTGACGGCTCGGAAGCAAAACTATCTACTGAAACGTAGAGCCTATTAAGAGCAGTGAGTTTGATACCATTTCGAAGTGGCTGTTTTATCCAACACAAATCAGATTGGAAGCAAAGGCTTTACTGACTGTCAGTGAAAGAAATAATAATATTGACAAATTGTAACCGATTGGTAAGTTGATTGAAATCACGATGCAAATAATAATAATAAATAAAAAGAGGAAACTTTTAGGATCTCTAAAACATTTCCGGCGATGGAAAAGTAGGATATTCCGCAGTTCAAATTTAAGTCCCTCTCAAGAAATATCGTACGTCTTCTTCTTCTTTTTGGCATTACATCCCCACACTACTGGGACAGAGCCGCCTCGCAGCTTAGTGTTCATTAAGCACTTCCACAGTTGTTAACTGCGAGGTTTCTAAGCCAGGTTACCATTTTTGCATTCGTATATCATGAGGCTAACACGATGATACTTTTATGCCCAGGGAAGTCGAGATAATTTCCAATCCGAAAATTGCCTAGACCGGCACCGGGAATCGAACCCAGCCACCCTCAGCATGGTCTTGCTTTATAGCCGCGCGTTTTACCTCACGGCTAAGGAGGGCCCCACAATATCGTACGTATCGTACGTGATGAGTGGATAAAGTATAAAAGGAACTTCGGCTACATACTATCCGCCACCAATGAGACGAACAAGACACGCATACGAAACATTCTACTAGCGAAGGGCGGACCAGACCTCCAGGAGGTATTCGCATCAATACCGGGTGCCGAGCCGATGTAGAAGAAGATGCAGAGAAATCGATTGATCCGTACGCTGTTGCATTAGAGAAATTAGATTCGTACTTTTCACCGAAGCAACACGGTACGTTCGAACGGAACTATAGTCGTTACAAAGAAGTTGAGATTATGCACAAGATCACGGCTAAAGAAACGGTTACAAGGTTGAACAGCATCTTCACTCGTTTAGGTTACCCACGAACGATTACGTTAGACAATGCAAAACAATTTGTTGGCATTGGACTCGAGGAATACAGCCGGAAGCATGGTATACACTTGAACCACTCGACACTATATTGGCCCCAGGAAAATGGGCTGGTAGAAAGGCAGAATAGGTCACTACTAAAACGGCTGCAAATCAGCAAGGCCCTAGGTAGGAATTGGGTCCAAGATCTACAAGAGTACTTAGTGATGTACTACACCACACCGCATTCAACGACAGGCCGCACTCCAACCGAACTCCTCTACGGCAGGACAATCAGATCCAAAATCCCAGCTTTTTAGGACATCGAGACGGCGCCATCTTTTTCGGATGTTGCAGACAGAGATCGTTTGTTAAATGAAAAGGGGAAGGAAAATGAGGATATACGTAGAAGAGCACGGAAATCGTCGATTGATATCGGAGACACCGTATTGATGCAGAACCACTTGCCTGGCAATAAGCTCCAAACAACATTTTGTCAAAAAGAGTACAAGGTAGTAGATCGTTCCGGACCACGAGTAACAATTGAGGATTTGGAAAGCGGGAAATCGTTCGACCGAATCGTTTCCCATTTAAAGAAAGTACCAGAATCAGCACAAGTTTCTACAGACGTTACAGAAACTCCAAAGGATGATATTCAGCGAGCTATGATCCATGAAGTAAGTGACAACACTTCAGAGGAGGATTTCGCCGGTTTCGAAAATGAGGCAGCATTTTGGAGAGAACTTCTCGACTGTGGTTACCACATCAGTCATAAAAAAAACCCCTGACAATAATAGAACAAAACCTGCCAAAGCCGTCTTTCCCCCTATTTGATTTACGCTTTTTTAGTCTACTCTGTGTTTCGCCTTTGTTTTATTTAAATCCTTATCTAGTGCTCCTTTCCCAGAAGCTTGTTTCATGCTCCTTTCCTTGCATTTCCTGTTCCTTCCTTTTCCTTCCATTTCCTTTTCCATCAAGTAAATTATGAAAAAGAAATTTCCAAATTAGGGGAGCATGCTGATGATACCTGATACCTTGAAACGTTATGACCCCGGGAGTTCTTGCTGTCCCATAAAGGGACTAGCCCAGACTCCAAGCTGCTGGTCTGACCAACGGCACCTTCCGGGGTGGGCGCAAAAGGCCTCTTTTCTCCCAGGTCCTAGGGCGTGCGAGTGTGAGAAGTTTTCGAATAGTGAACAATGTAAATAGAATTTATTGTTTACAGTTTACCTTTATAGTTTATTTAGCGATATGGGCGGCGATGGCAGCGGTGGCACTTTCGCAGATGGCGTTAGGCACTGGCGCATCATGTAGCCGGATGGTCGTCGAATGACCCAGCGGCGTCCGAGAGGCGTTGTTTGTCCACGATCTTATGGCCGAGGTAAATTGCGGAATTTTCATCCGTTGACGGAAGCCGATAACACGGCATTAGTTGACAGGATGCGTGAGAAAACCTGGGACGAACAATAGGTGTCGTTGTCAGGACGCCATATGACAAAATGGCGTTCGTGACGTGCTACCGCCCGTCGGTTCGGACGAGAAAGTACCTTCAGGAATACGTAGAAGTCCCGGCACCTATGGGCAGGATGTTAGTAGGCTCGGTGGTTCTCTCGGTGGCTTGTACACTACGCACCGCTCACTAGAAGTCGTCTGCCGACCGGATAGCTTTGGTCCACGGAAGTCGTCTCGCAACCCCGGAAACGAATGGTAATTCCTGGCAGTATTCGCTCCGGAGGTGCACTTAGGCAAGCGGATAACTATTGGCAACAGGACGCCGACTTGCAAGATGGTTCTTGTGTTATTAGAACCTACAGATGCGTCGAAAAGGCGCAATCACGACACACGCACGTAGCTGGATTTGCACTTAGTTCGTTCCCGAACGTCACAATATTGGACTTATCTTCAAATTCCGAGTTTCACGAGGAATGAAATAAACTTCAAAGATGCGAATTGGCTGTAGGTTCTTAGTATCTCGTACCTCGACTGATCGCTTTCTTCCTTTCTTGCCTTCTTCATCGAAGTCCTGGAGCTCATATTTTTGGTAACCGTATTCATTTCCCAACCACTTTGCCAAAATCCACCGCTTTGATTCATCACCTACCCGTTTTGAAATGACGGTTAGACTCTAACTTGACAAATGATTTCCCAGCATTTCAACACCACACACAAAGTGTTACCATTCGGTTATTACCTGTATCAGTTTGGATTTCGAAAAGGTAAAGGAACAAACGATTGTCCAGCGTTGCTCTCTTCAGATATACAGCTGGCCTTTGCGCACAAGGAGCAATTGGCTTCAATATTCTTGGATATTAAGGGCGCTTTTGATTCCGTTTCCATAGAAGTACTGTCAGACATTCTGCACAGTAGTGGATTACCCGTTATTTTAAATAATTTCTTGTACAATTTGTTGTCAGAAAAAAAACAAACGAACTTCACACTCGGCACTCTGACAACATACCGAAATAGCTACATGGGCCTTTCCCAAGGTTCGTGTTTAAGTCCCTTACTTTATAACTTCTATGTTAGAAATATTGACAATTGCTGGGAAGGACAATGCACGCTCAGACAACTTATGCAGATGATGCCGTGGTCTCTCTAAGAGGTCCATATGGAGACCATTGCAAAGTACCCTAAATAATTTGATTGTTTGTGCCAGACATTTAGGGCTCGAGTTTTCACCGCAAAAAACTCAGTTGGTTGTGTTCACTAAGAAGCGGTACCCTGCTCAACTGAAACTCAAGCTGTTGAATGATGACATCAATCAATCTTTATCTTCAATTTTGAGTATTTGATAAAAAAAATGCCGTTCCAAAGCACCGTTATTGAGAGCTCTCAGTTAGAATACTCCTCAAATGTGGAACAAGTAACACACTTGTTCTAGATAACTTAAAATGCTTGAACTGACTTGTCGTTCAAGATTCCCCAGAGTTTATCTAAACTACATATCGTCAGATCTTTGTCTTCCGTGTTATAATCCACCTCGAGTTCATTTCACCAACGACAGTTCCTCAATTGAATACGATCTGCCCATTAAACACGCTATTCAAGGAATACCAGATTATCTTCGACAAATATCTATTCCCTCCCTTTTTTCAGAAATATATGAACATGTCAATTGCAACAACAGATATTTCACTGATGGTTCTCGCAACAACGGATCCACTGGCTTCGGTGTTTTCAATGACTTCAATAACTTCAACCACCTTCCGAAAACTTCAGGAACCGTATTCGGTTTATGTTGCTGAGCTGGGAGCAATTAACTTCGCTTTGGGGATAATTTCCAATCAGCCCGTAGACCATTATTTCATCTTCTCGGATAGTCTTAGTTCTATCGAGGCACTCCGGTCGATGAAACCTGTTAAACACGCATCTTACTTTCTTGCAAACATAAGAGAGCAGATGCGTGTTTTGGTCGAAAGATCATTCAAGATTACCTTTGTTTGGGTCCCTTCTCACTGCTCAATCTACGGCAATGAGAAGGCAGACTCGCTGGCAAAGGGGGGCGCACAGGAAGGTAAGGTTTAAGGGCCGATGCCCACGTAGCGATTTTTCAACGCTGCGAGCACGTGGCGTTGAAAAAACGCAGGTGTGCATCGGTGCAGCGACGCTGCGTTACCGCTTTTTCCCGATGCACACATGCGTCATTTTAACGCCGTGTGCACGTAGCGTTGAAAATACGCTACGTGGGCATCGGGCCTAAGATAGACAATATTCTCCAGCAACGAGTTATTCCCATTAGTCCGTCAGAGTACTCTCCAAAGTTGACAAAGAAATTGGCCACACAACGAACTTGGACTTCATTCGCGTAATGTCGAGACTTATGTCCAATCACTATTCACTAAACGCACATTCGTACAGAATAAACCTTGTCGATAGCAACTTATGTATGTTATGATGACATCGATCACGTAGTTTGGTTCTGCTCGGGAAATGACGCCTCCAGAGGGCAATTATTGGATACCCTTGTGTTGTGGCCCGAGGTAAACAACCCTTCAGGGAAGTTCGAGGTGTTTTGGGAGATCGTGATGTTGTCTATATGCAGGCCATTCTTCTTCTTCTTCTTATTGGCATTACATCCCCACACTGGGACAGAGCCGCCTCACAGCTTAGTGTTCATTAAGCACTTCCACAGTTATTAACTGTGAGGTTTCTAAGCCAGGTTACCATTTTTGCACCATATATCATGAGGCTGACACGATGATACTTTTATACCCAGGGAAGTCGAGACAATTTCCAATCCGAAAATTGTCTAGACCGGCACCGGGAATCGAACCCAGCGAATATAAAATATCTAGTTTGAATTTTCCACCTGAAAATTAGTTCGGGTCCAGTTCGGGCTTAAGACTGCAAAAAATGTCGGGTTCGGGTTTGATAAGATTTTTCATTCCGGGTTCGGGTCGGGTCCGGGTTTGAAAGGAATTTCCGAATCGGTTTCGGGTCGGGTTCGGGTATACAAAATGTGAAACCCGACCATCTCTAGACGACACGCCACATCGTCCCGGACGCCAAATGCTCGGATGAGAAGCTGAAATTTCCTGATCCTAAATCCTAAGCCCCGTCCATCCTTAAACTTTGTAAACTAACCTCGAGTCACCACGAGTACGCTGGCTTCTATCCCTCTCTTACTAACTGTACAATAAAATGATATTGATTGTATATATCACATGGCATGGTTATACACGCCTGTGCCTACCAAATAAACGAACTTGGAAAAAAAAATAATAATTTGGTTGCAAGGGCGATAACAGCGGAATCTAATCGCGTTAAAAGAATCGACTTCAAAACTATCAATCTTAAATTAACAACAAGAAAACTCTTCTGAAAAACACACAAACTTTAAAAAAATATATTTAAAAAATCCTTATCAAGGCCGCTAGTTGATAGCCATTTAGTACAGAGGTGGCGAATGAAAAAATGTCACACTTCCAACATTTTCTATAGAAAAGTTTACCAAATGGCACATAGAATAGATTTTGTTCCTGTGGTATTCTGTGTTCTCCAAAGTTTGATCAACTGACTACATTCAGTCCTAGGAATTCAAACTTCATGCGGCGCATCTCCTTGGCAATTTATACCTGTGTCACTTCAATCATACGTAAATCAATTTCTAAGGTACAGAAAGAATAAAAGAATTTTCACAAAAAAGAGAACACGAAACATTGTTTCTTTGGCGGAACCACATTAATCAACATAAATGTATTTTATTTAATCTGAGTTCGTTCATCAATAAATATACGCACTCAACATGTATATTCAATTTCTTGGTGTTTAGTCAGAGCGTTCTAAGAAGCAAAATATAAAGAGATAATTATAGCAATTCTTAAATAAAATTATAGTAGCAAACTGTGCTAGCGATTATTTCCTTAGAATAAAAAGAAATCGTTCTGACTTAACAATGATCAAACTAATTCTTTATTATTGGCGATATATTTTTTATGAAGATTGATGAGATTCCTGTTATATATTGTTTATTTTTGTAACATATTTGATTAAACATAAAATGAATTAGTATGTAGTTATAAATGACAATTTTTTTTTCTTTAGATATTTTTACACAAAGAACATTGGATGACCATCCTGGATTTCGGACTTAATTTGCATATTCTCGTACTCTCTCACCAAATTGGTCATATTCAAATTGCGACTGAAGGAAGAAAACATATCATGTTAGAATCGAACAACGTATCCGTATTACAATCTACTCACTCTTTAATGTAGACACGTCCTCTGTAGGCGGCAAGATGGGCGTAATAAGTCGGGGCCGGGTAGGACACGGCTCGGTTGCAGCGCGTGAACATATGACATAGATAGTAAGTCAGTGCCTGCAGCTGATCTGGATTACAATTTTCATCATCGTAGAGGACGCAGTATTTCGTTGGTTTAGCCACGCCTTGAACGGCAGCATGTGACACCAGGAAAAATTGGTACTGATTAGGAGTGGTGATATATTTGTCAACAATAGTTCCTGGGGGCACGTTATTGTTGCGGCCCTCGGTGGGACATTTATCGGTAGGGAAGAAACGAGCATGGTGCCGTTTTTGGACAACAATGAAGGTTATGTTTGGTTTATAATTCGGTGCCACGCTGGCCGCCGCTGCCTGCATTGCACGGAGTTCAACGGTCAGTACCTCCTGAAATTGGCCTTCCGAAACGCCGTCACGATAATACATGATCAGTTCAGGAAGTTTCTGATTCTGCTGTTTGAATTGTCGCAGCTGTTTGACCACGATATTTTGCAAATCCCGGATCATCTCGTCTTTGGCGTTTTGTAGGCGGTAGCAGCAATTGAAGCGGAACCCTTCGAGATCATACGAGGCTGCCACACCAACGACACTCGGAATGTTGGTCTGCTCTGGGGAGGGGTGGGTAACGTCTGCACCGATATACATTACGGTCTTCCGTGCGATCGGAGGCTTGTAGCTACTTGCCAGCACGTGGTTTGAACCGTTCGTCTTAGCATTGATCTGTTAAAAAAAAACACGCCATGGATGGAAATAACGAAAGATTTAATTATAATGTTATGAAGAAAATGGAGATGTTGGGAGAGATGCTAAAATACGGCACTGGCGTGACGCTTTTCGAGTGAAGCAAAATATATTCTGATAAACTTCCCGCACAATTATTGAACAGTTTAGCAAAAAAAAATCACAAACAATTTGGATTATAATTCAGTTTATTGTCTTATATTAATATTAATAATATTGTTTAGAGTTCGAAAATCTAATTCTAGATGGAAAACCATATCATCAACATCAGTTTTGTTGTTAAACAGTTATTGACAAAATGATTGTAATCGATGAAATATTTCATTGTTTTCACATGAGTTGATCTTGTTATGCCTGGTAGAACAGGTTTAACCACATCGTCGAACGAAAGCCGCCTTCAACCACCCATAGTCAGGGCTGGTAGCGATGAATGCCGTTCAAAATAGTGACTTTAGTTACCAACGATGACGAAAAAGTGATCAAATAGTTACTTTCAATTGCAGAAAAAGTGACCAAATAGTGACTTTTGTATAAAGTTTTGAACCGGTATAGAGCTACAAGTTGCATTAGCATTGTTAGGCATAATTCGTAGATTGAAAACTAGTGTTTTATTTTTGAAATCCTTATCTAGAATGCTATCTGAAATCAAGAGAAGGCAAAAACAACATAAGCATGAGGATTACTGGTAATGACCACGCCCATCTTCATCGTGAGGAGAAAGAGGATGGAAGCAAGAGGTCAGTGACTGCGACACTCTCATAAGTACCACGCAGTGGGATATTGAGGATGATATTCGTTGGATTTGCCAGAAACTAGCAATGTGACCATGATACCTCATATTAAGTAACACGCCACGAGAAGGAAACTACCCGGCGTCAAGGGAACTGGTAGTGAATAACAAGTTGCGTCTCGAAATTATGCTTATAATTACAACAACTTTTGTTGTTAAATACGACCTCGAAGTTTTCTTTTTCTAACAGCCAAATCATGATAGAAAATGATCTAATTAATACCTAGACGATGAACAATTTGGACTCAGAAAGCTTATAAATTTTTGGTAGGACCATTTGTTTGAAAAATATAAAGTAATTAAAATAATAAAATACGATATCAACTGTTATCAAACTATGGTTTAATAACAAATTGAAATGAAGTTTTTTTAGATTTTGAGATTTTGAGCTCGTCGTGACATTCTGAGAAAAAAAAAATTGAAAATCCAATAAAACGATAGTCTCTTATTAGATCCAATCCAGAAATTCTAATAAACTTGAATTTCTAAATGGCAGACTTTAGTATTATAGTTATTTTAAAATGGGTGGCCAAATAATTTCGAGTTATTTTTTTTAATCTAAACAACCATTTAACAATCATAATGTACTTTCTGTCATCGACGCCCTTATCGCTCATTATTCTCCCTGACGTTGAGAAACATCAAACATCATTGTCATGTGATGAAACTGAGATTGTTCACTATCTTTGTCACCGGAGGGTATTACCGCTCACCATACGTGGTTCTGGTTCCAATAATCCTCAATTCTGTACACTGAAAACCAAAACTACCCAAAAATGGGTTGTTTGCACTCAAAACCGTGGTTTGGGCCAATAACCCAAATTTGAGTAAAATGGCTTTTCTGACAATAGGTAGTTTGCCTTTAATCCCATGTAAACAACTTACCCAAAGCTGAGTTTAATTTATCCAAAGCGGACCTTTATCAACCCAAAATAGAGAATATTGAATTTACTCAAATTTGGGTTATTGGGCTGAGCAACCTCGGTGAGGTGTTTGCATCTTGCTCTAGTTTTGATAGCAATCATGGGAAAAAAAGGGAAAACTACCCAAATTTGGGTAAATTTTTTCTGCCATATTCTCAATAGTGCGTATATTGAACTCAAAGTTTGGGTTGATTTATCTGTCCGTGTACTCTTTACTTAGGTTAGCCAAATTTCATTCGTGAAGAAAAAGATCATAGTTGACATGAATCGAAAATAACCTCACGATTTCCACAACACTCTTAGAACCTCTTTGATGCATATTTCCCAAATTAACTATATTACTACTACACTGCCCAAGTAACCATTAAGCCGTTAAAATCGACTTCATTTCGGCTCTATAGCCGCAATAAAACCCTTTCAGCAGAGCTAATAAGACCTAAAATATTCTTTAGTGCTGCTCAAAAGCCGCTTTTGGCGAATTATTTGGCTGGTATAGTGCTTGCCCCTACCTATTTTTTCACGCCTATGCCAAAATGTCAAAATTTTTAGACGAGTTGGAACGGAACGAAAAAAAAAAAATGAAATGGAAAATACTTGTTTTCACATTCTGATGCGTTCTTTCTCTTTTATTCCTATTGGGGATTCAAATTTTTTGCTAATTTAATTTAACTCCGGACTTGAACGCTTGGAGCTGTGTATGATGCTTTTTGTTTAGGTTGATCGCTTACTTTACCATGTGATCCAACACGGATCTGCATGGATGTATTGTTTGGAAGGGATAAAAAGCAGAAGGATTTCATCTGCCTCTGCATCAAGGGCGAGAAAGCATTGAAAATGACGGAGGAAAATAATACATTGAGTAATTAATTATAGACGGATTTGTTTGTATTTAAAAACCCCACAGCTCATGAAACATTTTCTTGTATTTTCCATGCAATATGATGCGTCTTGGCTGCAGATTATTATTCATCATCGTAACAATATTGAAAAGCAAACACGACTGATCTCAAGAAAAAATGTTTCTAATGCGAGTAAAAGAGACAGGTTATGAAATTCTAGGTGTGATTGTTATTGATTATACTAAAACGTCATAGATAGTAGCTCTAACTTGGCAATAATAATTCCCTTATTCGGCTTGAATCCACAGGGCTTATATCAAAGCGTTATATACCGATATACGGCTTCTTTTGATGCTCGAAGTTTATACGGCTGATTAGCATTTGAAAATCGTATATACAGCTTATTGGCACTGAAATGTTGTTATATGGTTTATATAAGGTTTATTAAAGTGCTTAATGGTTACCTGGGTGAGGAAAGTGTGCATATTGAACATAAATGCCCGGCACATAGAATATGACCAGTTACTTTTGCACATGTGAAATATGTGCATACATATTGAATTCTCGTCTGTACCATTATCATAACTTTTATGTGCGATGGTATTGAAAGATATTCGATGCCTTATGAGTTTGAAGATGCTGCTGAGAAGCTTTTATCTATAAGATAAACTAATAAAATTCGTAACGCTTGATTTGGGATAGCGGAAAAAACAAACTGTATTCATAATTTCAATTTATTATCATGAGCAATTTCAGATTAAAATGTTTTTTTTTTCACATATATGTCACATAATATCACATAATACACTCGAATCGAAAAAAAAATGCGAAAAACTGAAGATGCATTATGTAGATTCGGCATTGCCAATAAGTGAGCAGGTTCCGTGGTTAAAGCGTCATGATTTTGAGTCCGGTCCGAGTTCCTGGTTGGACTGCAAACAAACTCTGTTGGGGTTAAGTAACATGCGGAAGACATTGCGATAGATCACGTTTCGAAAACACGCTTCTAGTTCAACAATAATGGTTATTCGTGCGAACTGGATACAAGAGATTTTAGACCAGTGACTGCATAAAGTATATTCAAAGAGTCACTCACCTTATAACGATGAAAAATGTTAGATTTGTGAATATTTCAGACAGTTTTTCCTTCCCCCAAGTTGGTTTCTTTGTTTTCACTCGTGATTGGAATCTTGGTGGGAAGCTAATTTATGTGCGGGAATTTATAACCTAATTTTATTAACCATTGCACATAAAATTACTAAGATCCAATAATGCAAATAAATGGGTTCTCACATACTTCGTAAGAACTGCATTTGAATTGGGAAACCTGCGGCTATTTTGAATTCTATGCGGTTTTCGCACATATTATTTATCAATCAATTAATTTGAGTGTAGATTCACATTTGATTTGATTGATAATAATAGGTACAAATGATTTTCATTTTGAACTATTTTACAGCAGGCAATGCAAAAATAGTGACTTTAGTGACTTTTGGATGCAAATAGTAACTTTTTAGTGACTAGACTCAAAATAGTGACCAAGTCACTAAAAAGTGACTCGCTACCAGGCCTGCATAGTTTCCACAAGCTGGTTTTACATAAGTCATGTATAGCAAATAATGGTTTATATGACCGTGAAAAATCAAAAATGTTTATTTGTTTATTTATTAAAATAATTCAACTGACAATGAATGTCTAAATGAATATTAGTTAAACTAATTGGTTACGGTCAGCGGTACGGAAAAAGTCTAGTAACCGATGACGAAACACGTCAACTGATGAATTAAAGTCAAAAATATCGAAGAATTCGTTGAAGCGGCGACTGATGAATCGAATTGGTTCGTGTAGTGCATAGTTGCTAGTCTGTGGTTCTAGAAGCAAAAATAGACGTTGACGAAGAGGTCTTTCAGGTGCATATAGACATATGCCTCCTCGCTCGCATCTGTAAAAACGTGAAGGCCCACCGGCCCAATATCAACAGCAGGGAATCCTGGAAAATAGGCCCTAGGTAGTCTCATCTGACCAACATTTTCAAACAACTTCGTCCATCGAAGCCAGCGCGTACCAGGGCTGGTAGCGACTGAAGCCACTCAAAATAGTGATTTTAGGGACCAAATAGTGACTTTCAGTTGCAGAAAAAGTGACCAAATAGTGACTTCCAATTTCAGTTGCAAGTTCGATGAGACGAAATCAGGCGTTTTTGGGTCGAAGGAGAATATTTTTTTCGTAATTTGTGGCAGAAAACATCTTTCACTCACCACTCTTTTCTCTTAGAACGAACTCAGAAGAGAAACGAAAATCTTACTCGCTAACTTTTATCTACTTAGTGACTAAGTAAATTTGTATTGCCCTCTCTTTTAAACCCACGGAAATTTTACTCAATATCTGTAAAAAGCAGGACAATTCAAAACTATGAGTAGTCTGCAAGCAAAAAAAATGTTTACGCGACTGGAAGTGAGCGAAATATGGGTATCACTCTTAACACCTGTTTTTCTTTTCTGAAAATTATTTTTAGGCTGAAATCTGCGTAAATGAGCATTCTCTTCTCGTGAGAATGAGTGAAAATTTCGATCATTGGATTAGCTGAACACCTACTTAAGAAAGATGCAGAGAACTCTAAGATTTGTCATAGGTGAAATGGATGTTTTTTTAATTTTTAGTGCGACAGGAACAACAGTACGAATAGTTTTAGTAGAAAACGATTCAAAAATTATGGAGATTCATGTACAACGAGCCTGGGATTGAACCCTCGACCTCCTGCTTGTAATGAGGAACATGCTCTCTGAACTTTTAAATATTTTTACTCCAAAATACGCAGGTTTTCCGACTTGCTGTGCGTATTCATGAATGATTTTTGCTATGGAATTGGATAGCGCATGTAATCTTCAAAATTGATGATCGCCTTTCTATGATATCTATGATACTCAATAAATATTTTTTTAGAGCAAACCCTTCATCACATCTGTAAAATCTACAAAAAAAATAGCCGCTTGAGAAAAAATTAAACTTTCTTGAATTTTTTAAACAAAATTTTATATGGATGCCCAATAAGGGAAGTCTGCTCAAATTGAGGCAACAACTTAAAATCCAAATATCCTGAAATTGTGGTAGAATGTTCTATCAGCGAAGATCATTTAGCATATTTATGACTTTATGCTGTGAAAAATGATAGCATTTGGTCATTATTAGGAGAAGTTGTTCAAATTTTGCATGGCCACTAAAAACATCTTTAGGAGGAACAAAACACAGTAAATAAGGTTGTTAATTAAGAAAAAAACTCGCAACATTACAATCATATGTCTACGAGGATCTATTATAAAAAATTGCTATAACAATACTACTTTAGTTCTTGGTAAAACAATGTAGAATCAAGTCTTCCCACCATCCCCTACTGCATAAAGTTTGAGTAAAAAAAACTCGAAATCGACAGGTCTCCTGCTTGCATGATTGTATACCAATTAATAAATTGTGACGTAAAACACCTTCAATTAGCTACTGGTGAAATGCTCATAAGAGCAGCGAGTTAAATTGCTGGTGAAGTTACAGAGTGATCATTTTTCCAAGGTCCGTAATTTCATTTCCGCCATGAACAAAGCATCTTCCAATGGATACACAAAACCTTATAAAAAATCTTAGTCAATAGTTTCAAAATAGTTGAAAATAGTGACTTTTTGCGAGAAAAAGTGACTTTAGTGACTTGAGGTCGAAAAAAGAGACTTTTTAGTGACTAGCCCGAAAAAAGTGACCAAGTCACTAAAAAGTGACCCGCTACCAGGCCTGGCGTACGGACAACTTCGTCAACCTCGTCATCCCACTTCGTCTGGCTACGCCAAGTGTCTTGGATAATCATGCGTCCCTGGATTGTGATGTGCGACAAGATTCCTTGAGAATCAAAGAGGCTCATTACGCAGCGCAAAATGTTACGCTTCGTCAGTGCTATCGCCTCCAGCTGAAGTTCGGTGGAAAAGGCGAGGACGTCTTCTTTCGGCAGCCATAGGAGCCCCAGAACTCGTTCCGCTCCGCTCTCTGCATCAATGTTGATAGCATTCGGTTGGGATTGCTTAGGTTCCCCAACCCGTCGCAAAAGTGCATCGGAAGTAGAGTGCCAGTTTCGGATCTCGAATCCACCACGTATGTGAATCTCTTTTACATCGAGCGCTACTTTGATTGCTTCCGCTTCTGTGTCGAAACTGTCGAGGTAGTCGTCGACATAGTGCTTCTCTATGATCGCTTTAGCTGCCTCAGGAAACTCCACTTCGTTCCTTCGCGTTCAGGTTCTTGATGAATTGGGCTTGAAAGGGAGAACATGTAGCTCCAAAGCTACCTACATCCATAACGAATGTTTTAACTGGTTCCGAGTGGTGTTGCCGATACAAAAACCGCTGGCTTTGCGCATCTTGGTTTCGAATTCTGAACTGATGAAACATTTGTTTCAGGTCTCCGCAAACTGCAACAGGTCGCTCACGGAATTTGCAAAGCACCGAAGCGAGGGGAGTTAATAGATCCGGTCCCTTAAGGAGCATGGTGTTCAATGAAATATCCCCGACCTTCGCCGCAGCATTCCAAACAAGTCTAATTTTACCCGACTTTTTGGGGTTTCTAACAGCACCCAATGGTAAGTGCCACACCCTGCGAGGGTCCGTTGATTCCATTTCCGTCGGCGTCACTTCATGGATGTAGTTGCATTCCAAATACTCGGTGATTTGCCGCTGTACGTTCGCCCGCAGTTCTGGGTCTCTATCCATCCTTCTTTCAAAACATTCTAAGCGACGTTTTGCCATGGGAAAACTATTGGGGAAATTCACACGGTCGTACCGCCACAGCAGCCCCGTCTCGAACCTAGTGCCTACGCGCTTCGTTGTTGTTTCCAAAATCTGACGGGCTCGGTGGTCCTCTTTGGATTCCGGACCCTTGACCGCTGAGATACCAATGCTCTCCACCGTGAAGTGTTGCTTGACGAGATCATGCAGTTCTTGGTCCGCTTGTTGATAACTTTGACATTCGCCAACGTGCAGCGTGAAGTTCCTTTTTTTGTCCCTCAGCGGTGTACCCGTAAATTGACCAGCCAAGGCGAGTCTTGCTGGCTAAAGGATCACCTAGCCTACCCTCACGCAAGTTCAGTGTTGCAATCAAGCTGGCATTATTGGAACCGATAAGGATCCCAGGTGTGGCTGCTTCGTAGCTACTGACTAGTAGGCCCCGAAGATAGGTGTACTGTCGTGCCAAATCTGCATAGTTCAAAGTTTGCTTCGGAAGATTGAGGCTAGCGACCGTCCTTGCATCGTACAGTGTGAACAGTTCGCTTTTTCCGTCTCCAGAGACCTCCAAACGAATCCGTTGAGACTTGGGTTCCTGTCGGGTTACGTTGCTGGTCCGTGTTAGACAAGGGGAAGTGGTTCGCCGTCATCGATGCCTAATCGGTCAGCAATTGATTGTTCGACCAGAGTCATGTCCGATCCGTCATCCAGGAACGCGAAAGTTTCTACACATTTACCCTTCCACACCAACTTAACGGGAAGGATTCGAAATATTGTAGATTTTTTGGTAGCATGATGTGCATTCAGTCCGTCCCTAGGGGTCTCGCATTGCTTCACTGACGTCTGTTCTTCTTTGCGTGGTGATTGATGCTTAGGTGCTCCAGAATGCAGCAGCCGATGGTGTCGTTGCTGACAGCCATCCACGCCACAGTGAGCTTGCAGTTTGCAAGGGCGTCGTCCGTGCTTTCCCAGACACGTGCAACAGAGGTGGTGATTTTGGACGATCTTCCAGCGGCTTTCAGGCTCCCACATCTTAAACGTTGCGCAATCTTTCACCTTGTGGCTGCTTCCGTTACACGCCAGACACAACAACTCTTTGGACTCCTTCCTTTTCAGTTCGTCTTCTTGGTTGCCTCCCTTCTTGGATAGTTCGCTGGCTAGGTGAGCATTGAGAAAATTTTTCTCTCTTCCACGATCCGACCTGCTCGGACGCGACTGCTTACATTCCGTTGTGATGGTGACATCCGAAGCAGCAGTCACCAGCATAGACATATAGCCAGCGAATGTGCGCAAATCAACCGCCGCAAACTGTTGTTTGTATAGCGCCCAATTCAGACGCTGTTGCGCCGGAATCTTCTCTACCAGTTCCCGTATAAGAACTGTGTTACACAGGTGTGCCACTTGCCCAGAAGCTTCAACATGGTTATAAAGGTTCTGGACCGCCATCCTGAATGTACTCAGCATTTCCAACTTGTCCGCCCTTGGAGTTGGAGTATCGCGAACCTTATGCAGTAGCGTTTGGATGATCAGCTCAGGTCTGCCGTATAGCATGTACAAAGTAGAGATTACTTACGGGACACAAGCTGGTAGAAGCAAACGGCTTTCACCGATTCGAATGCCTTACCCTGCAGCGCACGTTGGAGTCGGGCCAAATTCTCCACATCGGAATAGCCGCACGCATTTGTGGAGTTCACGTACGCACTATAGACTAATGGCCAATCTTCTGGATCTCCTCGGAATGGCGGGAGATCCTTTGGCATGATCTGTCTCCCCATCAACTGATGCTGCGAAGGGCCCACCAGATACGATATCGGAGGTGCATGAGTGAAATTTACTGGAGAATGCCCCCCTAAGGAGGCTTGTGGAAAAAGCGGCCTAGGTTGTATTCTGGGAATGTGAGTGCTTATTGCTGACGCACCGTAAGGTTGTGCCTGCGGTATCGAAGCCGTTGGGATGGTAGGGCAGGCAGTAACCACATTTGTCATATTATCATTCGCCACCCTGGGCATCGAAGGAACTTGAGTGCTAATTGTAAATGCACTCGTTTGATGAAAGTTGTTCACACCAAGCGGCGGGTACCCAGACAACTGCGGAGTAGCAATTGTTGTAAGCGAAATTGGCTGAACCGGACCCGTAAGACTATTGGCCGAACTACTCAGCCCGCCAAGAAATATTGAGGACAGCGACGGATCGAATACACTTCGGTTGAAAGAACCCGCAGTTGTCGGGGTGGAACTGTCGTTGAGCACAGGTAGGACTGATGCTGCTACCTGTCCCATCGCACTCGCTGGTGTGATTGACAGATTATTCATCTCGCCGACCATCTCTCCCAGCCAGTCACCAACCTTTCCGATTCCTACCGCAGCAGACTGCTCGTTGAAAGCATTTGATGCCTCACTGCTTAATACTCCCTGCATAGCGTTTTCCGTGATCCGTACTAACATCGCCTTCTTCCGTTCCATTTCTTTTTTTTCATTTCTTCCATGTGCTGCTCAAGCATTATCCGTTGATCTCTGATCCATTGCAGGCTCGCACGCGCCTGTTCCGACAACAAAGACTGGACTGAACTAGTTGCATGTACTGCGACTGGATTTGTAACAGGAGGTTGGAATCCGGAGGGCCCAGCAATTACGGGCGGTAACGATGGGAGTGCTGTCGATGACACGTTGTACGACGCTGCCGTGAAAGCCAGTGGAAATTCCGAATTAATTGAAAATGGCACCGTGCTTGACGATGGGGTCATCGCCGGTAACGATCCAGTGGCTCCCGAGGACACGGTGGTAACAGTGATCGATTTGTCGCCGGCTCCTAGTTCGCCGATCCGTGTGGACGATGGCAGAGCCGAGCATCCAGCGCACATCCAGCTTTCGTTGACCACGGCTGAGGTCACTCCTACGCATCGGTAGTGGAACCATTCCTCACATACCGCGCAGAATACCATGTCGTCTACATTGTTCGACCTCCGGCAGATTTTGCAATCATTTCGCTCTGTCTCTGGCATCTTTCCGGGAAGTGGAATAGTGGGTACCCAAATCCGATTATTATGGGTAAATCTTTGAGATTTTGTTCGGACAAGAGTGAAATCCTTCGTAGCAACCACCGATTGAGTGTTTGTAGCTCAAAGATTTAGTTTCACCCCGACGAAAGTTTATCCGATACAAATTTACCGAGCCGAATTAATGGGTTGTATTCCACTAAGTATTCTTAATTTTCTATTACAAATCGCTTCTAGAGTCTCCTAACGACAGTAGCTCGTGTAACACTGTAATACCTGTGGTAGAGCTTGCTTCTAGCAGATACGGTCACTTATAGTAGTCCAAACTAAATTAACTATTGTTGAAAAACACGTTTCAGTGGTTTTGCCTAGTAATTTCTTCCCCTATTTAGCGGTACACAAACCAAAGACACTGTATCATTACGGGTGACGGTGACGTTCGAGGCTTGACACTTGTAGACAGGATTGGACTGCCGAGGAGTTGTTACTGATGATCCCGCCAGTGCTGCCAGTGGACGTAACACCTACAATAAGGCAAAAGAGTAGATGTCTTCTTATTTAAAAGCACGCGTTTGCCCGGAATAAGTCTAAAGAATAGACGACCTCTTCTTTAAAAGTACGCATTTACCCTGGATAATGCAAAAAGAGTAGATGACTCCTTCTTTAAAAGTATGCATTTTCCCAGAATAATGAAAAAGAGTAGATGACTTCTTCTTTTAAAGTTCGGATTCGCCCGGAATAAGGCGAAAGAGTAGATGACTTCTTTAAAAATACGCATTCGCCCGGAATAAGACAAAAAAGTAGATCATCCCATTTTTTAAAGTACGCATTTGCCCGGAAAAAGGCAACATAGTAAATGACCTCTTCTTCAAAAGCACGCCTTTCCCGGACAGAATACTAAATGACCCATTTTTCTAAAAAACGCAAAAGTCAAAGCGTATATGATTTCTTTTCTAGTCATACGATGGAATAAGATAAATGAGCAGATGATTCCATCTGTGCTATGCATGCATTCGGTTGGAAGAATTCTAATGAGTAGATCATTCCATTGGAAGCATGCATTTGCAAAAAACTTCAAAGATCACATTTTTCAGGAATGAGGCAAATTAGCATATTAGGTATTTCTTCATTTAAATCCATTTACATTGAAATTTACCCGGAATCAGGCCCAAAACGTAAATCACGCATATGCCCAGAATAAGGCAATAATACAGATGTAAATTGAGCTTCTTCTTAGAGTAGTTATAAATCTTTAATTTTTAATTCCAAATGGTCCTAACATCATTATGACTATTTTTCTTTATTATGCCAAAACGGTCGTTATGCCAAATGGCCCATGGCTATTCAACTCGTTATGCCAAATGGCATTATGCCATTTGAGATAGCCCCGATATCAGGTCCCACACTTTTCAGCTATTTTTTACATGTTTTATACTACGAAAAACCATTTTTTTTAAATCAACTTTATCCCGGCTAGATTGGCAAAATACAATACACCCAGGTTTTTTTTTACACGGTTGGAATTCATTAATTTCTCGGTAAACCTGAACTTTCACTGGTTTTTAAATACCCCCTGAATTTTCTTTGATTTTTTGTGAATTATTTGGTTGGGTTAACTCATTGTTTCGTTGACGCTAAAGGTCTCAAACGACTAAAACCAAACCGTGTAAAAAAAAACCTGGGTGTACCCATATGTGCGACATCAAAATCCACAATTACAAGTAAGAAAAGTACTGCCCCCTACTCGCATATCAGTCCCATACCGCTTTAAACTATCAATTACATTTTTTATTTATTTATTTAAGGCCTACATCAACAGACTACTTATGTCCTAATGATGGTAATAAAAAAAAAAAGATTTAAGATATAAGTATACATATCGTCAAAAACCTAAAAAATGGACACAAACACTAAAACAGCTATCTATTGCGAAGTGAAAAATTCTTTGAATCTTCGACGCAGCGTCTGACGAGGCAGGTTGAAGTCGAATATTGTAGAAACCCTGTTGAATATACGCTGTAATCCTTCAATACTACCGTTCATACTGTAGTTAGTCCGACGAAATGGCATTCTTAACATAGCGTTATTGCGAAGTGTTCTCGGCTGTACGTTAATATTAATCTGTTCCAAAATGTCACTACAATCTATTCGGCCTTGCAAAACGTCTGCAACAAGTACAGCTCGAGCGGTGTTACGGCGTTCTCTTAGCGGCTCCAGATCGATAAGCCGACAGCGGCTTTCATAACTTGGCAGGCGTAATGGATCTCTCCACGGTAGTCTACGCAGAGCAAATCGTAGGAAGCGTCGTTGCACGGACTCAATTCGTTCGGCACCGTTCGTATAATTGGGATTCCAAACGGCGGAGCAATACTCCAGTATCGACCGCACCAGTGAGCAATACAAAGACTTTAGACAGTAAATGTCAGAAAATTCTTTACCCATCCGAAAGATGAAGCCCAGGGTTTTGGAAGCCTTACCTACAACGTATGAGATATGCATTTTGTACGTCAGCTGGGAATCCAAAATTACGCCCAAGTCTTTGACATGACTCAGACGTTCTATGCTGGTATTCAAAAGCGTGTAGTCGAATCTAACGGGATTTTTAATCCGAGAAAAAGTGATCATCGAGCATTTTGCCGGATTGACTATCATACGGTTGACGTTACACCAATTGGCAAAGGATTCTAACTGATGTTGAAGGAAATAGCAATCTTCGATGGATTGGATTTGCAAGAATATTTTCAGGTCATCAGCATACGATAGGCGGGGAACTTCGAGTACAAAATTCACGTCATTGAAATATAGTAGGAAGACTAACGGACCCAAATGACTTCCTTGGGGTATTCCCGATGTAGCCACGAAGGAATCAGACCTGCAGTCGCCGATAGCAACCGTTAGTTGGCGGCCGGATAGATATGATCGGAACCATTCCAATAGAGTGCCATTTACTCCTAACTTGTCTAATTTGGCGATAGCAATGCAGTGGTTTAACTTATCAAAAGCAGCTGACAGATCTGTGTAGATGACATCTGTTTGAGCTCTTTTCGTCATGCTGTTCGTGATGAAAGATGTAAGGCACAATAAATTAGTACTAGTGGAGCGACCGGCTATGAATCCATGCTGAGTTTCAGACAGATACTGCTTGCTGTGAGAAAGCAGAGGATCCATCACAACGAGTTCGAACAGTTTTGATATTGCACTCAGCGAAGTTATTCCTCGATAATTGTCCACGTCACGTTTGTTCCCTTTCTTGTGCACAGGAAACATTTGTGCAATCTTCCAACATGAAGGAAAGATGCCACTGGATAAGGAAAGCCGAAACAGGAGGAGCAACAAATACTGCAAACTGGAAATGTGTCTTTTCAGGAAATTGAACGGAATACCATCAGGACCAGGTTTGATCGATGACTTTAGTTTTGATGCAGCAGAGGAGATCATTTCTTCGCTGATGTCGATAACACCTAGTACATGGCCATATAGGGGAACATTGTCTGCTGCGTGATGTACTTCGTTGTCGGTAAGCTGTTCATCGGTAAAAACGTCAACAAATTTTAGCGAAAACAGTCTGCAGATCTCCTGCAGTGATGATACAGTTTCGCCCTTAAATGTCATAGAGGAAGGTAGGCCAGATTCCCCGCGTTGCTTGTTGACATGATTCCAAAACAGTTTAGGATGCGTTTTGAGATTGGTTTGGATCTTACTTTGATATCGGGAATAGCATATACGACTGACCCGTTTATAGGCGTTGTTGAGTCTGACGTAGTGATCCTTTAAGGAAAACGTGCGGTATTTAGTGTATTTCCTTAAGGCGGCTCTCTTGGCAGTTTTAAGTTTGGGACCGCTTGTTCGCATAATGATATAATAGCCATTGAAGTTCCAAATCGCATTTCCCATATAAGACTTTTTTTTAATTTAATTAATTGAAACATCATCGGATCTTGTTGAAATTTTGCTGAGTTGTTTATCACTCGATAGAACCCCTAGAAACAATTTAGTTTTATTGAATCATTGTTTGATTTCGTGCAATCAGGTCATGTAAAATCTTATTGGGCCAGTTATGCGGGTACTTTCAGTTTGGAACGCTCATTTTTTCACTACATGGTACATGGTCGTAATTTTTAATATGATTTATGGAATTACATTATAAATGAGCATTGGATTAAATCAAAAGTGATGAAAAGTCAAATGGGACTTAAGCCAAACTCACCTTAAGCCAAATGTTGCTAATCGTGCTCGGATCTCCTCGTTTCCTGTCTAGAGTGAAGCTCTTGATACACTGGGTAAACAGTCCAACGCACAGTTCGGCCTTCTGTTTAACTTTTGCGTAGACGTCTCCGTCCCTACCTGGATTAGGAATTATTACAAACGCCAAGTCGATACCGCTCTGTTTTATATCATTGAGAATAAAATCCAATTCCTTTATACAAGTCCTCATGTCTCTTGGTTCGTAGAAATTGTCCCGCATAGAGAACGGTTGCAATAGAACGTTTTGCTTTTGTGACATCTGATAGATATTCCGACCAAATTCTTGGATCGCATCTGGGCGAGTTCTTTGGTCCAGATTTAGTATTGTCCAATTCAATGAACGTCTTGTAACGGCAGTACTCGGAACAATGTAGCCCAGGTTATCTGCTCGCCATACGCCTTTGGATGGTCTGACGTTCTTATTGTTGGCGTATGACAACTCGGGTGGATCGATGATTCGGCCATCAACCGCCTCGAAATTATTCCCAACTCCCACACCAAACTCCTTGATGGTTGGAGCGTTGTTGTAGTTGATTTGATTGAACAAATCCATGATCTTTCGTTTTCGGGTTGCGGTATCGGTAGCCGATTTCTTAATTATGTGTTGGGTGCAGCTATCGGGATGCTTCTTGTTAAGAGCCTGTCCAGGCGGAATACTGCACAGCTCTATTGGAAGCATTATATTTTTAATGGTGCTACCCACATGTAGTGCTGGTAGATACGGATACTTGAGTTGCATTTTTTTGGAACGGAAATATTGATCAATAGTCATTACGGTTCCGTCTTCAAGTTTGAATTTTTGTGTATTCGCCGGCAATTTAATTGCATTGTACTTGAAAAGCTTGGATACTCCATCAGGACCTGTGTATGCCAACTCCATCCCTTTCAAGAAATCATGTAGTTCTTTGCTCATCCAATCCATGATCGGCCTATCCGGAATCTGTCCTCGATTCAATTCTCTCAGTACGTTCAAAACTGGTCCACCGGATGGGAATGCTTTGTGTGACACGTCAATATTCAAGAACGGTTTGGCGCCCAACAACGCAGATTGAAACAGGCCATACCACAGTTCGTGATTGCTTCCAAGGTCGTCCGGTCTCTCCGGTTTTACGTAGATCGATTTTTTAAACTGCAATAGAAGGAAAAGGTAATTAATTGTGCTACATATGTATATAATATCAGTAAAGTAGAGGTAAATATAATGATGAGCTCTTATAAATACTACCGTGACATGCCCTATTACCGTGGGGTTAAGAACGTATTCACAAAGAATTCGCTTCATAAAATTTAATCTGAAACAATCACCCTTGAAAATTATGTCGCTTTAGTCAATATGCATTTGAAGGAAAACATATGTTTGTACTTCAACTCATAAAAATAAAGAAAATAGTGTTCGAACAATAATACCGCGTAGGGGAGGACGGGGCAAGATCGCCACCCGCAAGATGAGCAACCCATAATTTTAACGTTATCATGCCTTTTTTCTCTAAATAACCCTCCACACTTGTAAACTATAGTCCAACAAAAGACTTAACATTAAAAAATATTATGAAAATGAAATGAATCTGAAACACAGATAAATTAGCAAAAGTTGATGAAAATTTGGTTTTTCTTATAAGAAATAGGCATTGAAAAATAAAGTTTTTGAAACATAAATATTTTTGAATGAAAATCTTGACTAAGTACACACATTATACATATGTCTTCAAAGAATATTTTAGGGCCATTTAAAATATTTACAGTTAAATGTTAGACCATGCTTAATTTGATTTGTATACTTCATCTCAGATGGGACAAGGAGCACCCCATTTTAAACAACCAAATAATACACAAACCTATTTTGTACAACCTACAATTAACCTTTCCCGTCAAAAATGTTTATTCGCTCAATCAATTCTTTATCTTATTCAAGGTCAACTTTCCCAAAGAACCTATATTTGTTTACGCCTCGTATTTTTAAATTTAAAATAAAAAATCGAAAAAGTACTGTTTTTCAAGATTGGCCTAACATTTTCCCGACTTTGAACGAACATCGGGTGAATTTCTCAGAACGGTTCACACGAGCAGCACTTTTCGGTCTTTGTTTTCAAATTTTAAAATAGTTAAAGGCTTCCAAAATTATGGGTTTTTCGGCAAAGTTGACCTTAGATAAGCCAGAGAATCGACTGAGACAATAAAATCAAGACAAAATTTCAAAACGACTTATCTGCTTTTGTAAACAAAGATTCAAACGACGATTTGACGAATCTGATAGCTCACCCACGCAAACCAACACCATCAATAGGTAGGGGAAGGATTCCGCTACCTGTTGATGGTGCTAGTTTGCGTGGGAGAGCTATCAGATTCGTCAAATCGTCGTTTGAATCTTTGTTTACAAAAGCAGATAAGTTGTTTTGAAAATTTTGTCTTGAAATGATATACAAAAAGGTCAATTATGATTTACTATGCGCTGAATCTGTTGAGCGTGTGATTTTGATGGTATCAAAAATGTTTTAACATGGCCAGTGCGCATAAAAAAGCTATTTTTTCGATAATACCGTGCACGCACCATACTTTGCGCAGTTAAGGAAATGCAAAATTGAATCAAATCGTACAACTTACAGAAAGTAGCTATCTGCCTGAATTAGTTTCCATGATGTAGTATTATTATCATATTATTGTTTGAGAACTAAATTTGGTACAAAAATTTGAAATAAATAGTAAATTGAACTTCAAAGCAGACCCCTTATTATATGCCTGACTTTGCGCACATAACTTAGAAAATTGCTAACACGAAGCGTCTATCATATAATTTTTCATCCAAAAATTTATTTTTTCAGCTTTTACTACTATTACAATTCATGTTCATTCCATTTGTAGGCATATTTGAGAATATGAGGATGCCCAGCATTATTTTCTTATGGTTCGACATACTTAGTATTTTTCACGTCTGTTGGTGTATGTACTGTACAGCCTCATTTATGTACATTGGCCACAGCTAACAAAAGTTCTTTTTTGTGTAAACCCAATTCCGACGAGGTATATCGTAAATTGAAAATATCGAAGAAATACGAGTTGTGCGCAAAATTAGGTACGCCGAATTGAAAAATTGTTCCTAACATTGCACATCATAGGGTAACGATGGTATTTTGGACATCTGAATATTTTTTGGACTTTTTGCTGTATTTTGTTTATTTTGTTACATAAATATGAAAACAATATCAATAAGTTTTATTGGAATTGTAATACATCCGCCATTACGCATTTTGGTCCGAGGTACCCCCTGGGGCCGGCAAAAGTATCCCCAGGGGTACATGTACCCCAGGTTGAGAACCGCTGTCCTACTGAATATTCTTATTTAACGTCAAATAGAGATAACATAATTAGCTTTCCGATTACTATCAATTTGGTTGAACAGCAGTGATTATTACTTTGTTTTCAATTTAAATTCCGTTTTATTTATACTTTCCTTGCGTTGAAGAAATGATGCCGCGGGCGCCTCATCCGAAATTCAAATGAACAATCGCTCATTTTGAGCGATTGATTGTTTATTCTCGCGAAGGATAAACAATTGAACAAATCAAGGAAATGCTAATACTGTAGTAAAGAAGTTGCATAGTCACATCACTTTCCATGGTGAATCCCGATCTATGTTACTGACTACCCCACTCAACTAACACAACTTCCTTTCCGTGGTAATTGTGGAGATGCAGAGGTATTCTCGGTCTCTAGTAGCAACAATAACCACATACTAACATTCCCTCCCTTCCCCAACTGACTGTAAGGACTTGGCCGGCGCCGTTATTGATCAACATTTGAGAGCTGCTGAAACGTGCACTTCGAGAATAGATGGTAAACCCCAACCACTATTCACTTGGATCGTAGTGCAATTTGCACCAGTTCTGATCAATCACGGAGTAGCAACCATTGATATGTACAGTCAGTCTAAGCTAAGCTAAGCTAAGCTAAGCTATTTTGTTTATTTTGTTACAGAAATATGGTTCGAATTGTGATAATGAACGAGGCAAAACAGACACATGATTCCTATTTATTTAACAAACGCTAAGTAGAAAAACACGCAAAATATAACTAAAAGTCCAAAATATATTCAAATGTCCAAAATACATCATTTACCCTATATTTTAATGAAAAATGTAAATAACAAACCAAATTCTCATGAGATGGCTTCAACAACGTTATAATTACACTGGATTTTGTTTATACACGATTTACATTTTTTTTTAATTTTGCACTCATCCTGAATGTTCAACGCATATTAATTATCATGTGATTTTTCTTTGATTTATTCTGGATTTTTTTAAACATGTTGCGAAGATTTTGGTGGTAAGTTGAAGTCACACGATCAAAAACACGAGCGAAAAAAAATCGTGTAAAAACAAAATCCTGTGTATTGGGTTTATGTTTAATCAGTTGTCAGCGAATGTAAAAATTTACAAAAAATACAGTTTTTCGGGTAGACCGTCACTTGTCATTCGTGCTAAGAACACGCCATTTTGGTAATTTTCACTGTTTTCAGTACAGCATCCATTCGCTAGCTGGGCTAGAACATCAGTCCAGTTAACGAGCGCCGCTTTTTAACTGGGCTGTCAAGGAGATTTACAATGTATTGTTATGATCAATGTTTTACATGAAACGACAACAATATACCATTTAGACTCCCCTCGCAACCTAGTGTTTGTTTTTGTTTTTTGACGGATAACTGCTTTTTAACTGGGCTTTGGCCCAGTTAGCGAACGCCCAGTTATAAAATAAAGAAGTCCAGTTAAAAAGCGCCCAGTTAGCGAACTGTTGCTGTACAAGTTTCGACTATTAAAATGAAATATGTGTCATTTAACAGCGACAAAATGTATATTGTAAACATGTATATTGTGCTGACAAGTTATAATTTTATTTCGAAATTCAATTTAAACGTATTCTATTACAAAAATAACCGCCAAATGCGCAAAGTTGGGTGCGTGCACGGTATTGATGCTCTAATACATTTCAGTTGGAAAAATTGTTTCTAGAAGGGTGCCCTTCTTGCCCCATTGTATATTTGAACAAGTCCAAAAAAGGGTTTCTAGTCACATTTATCGGGATAACCGTTCTTTTTGAAACTCCATGTAAAATGTGTTCTACTTTACAATAAAAAAAAAAAGTTCCATTTTTTAATTTTGTTAGATTTGTTTGTTAGATTAGGTACTTGGGACGCTGTAGAACACGAAGGGGCGGATTTAGCCGATGGCCATTCGCTGAAAGCTCTAGCAACGATCTGCCTAAGTATAGAACCTGTTAACTATAGTCTGGTTCAGCTGTGGCAGCATTTCTCCAGGGTGACCTTGCCGAGGAGGAGATTTATATGGTACAACCAGAAGGTATGTCGACTTCGGAAAGCACTCTACGGACTAAAACAAGCTACAAAATTTTGGAGCTGGAACAGATTTCGTGAGAACATCCGCCTTCTGTTGTTTTGATCCAACGTGGTTGATTTCAATTTTCTTCATTTGGAGTTGTTCCCTTACGAAATGGTGTCTCAAATCGATATGTTTGCTTCTGGGTGAGTAGCCAATCTCATTTTCCGCCAAACAAATTGCGCTGCGATTATCGCAAAACATTGGGATCGGTTGCTCTATTCCAAAACTCCAACACTAGGCCTAGGTATTTCCCTTCATCGGATTCTACTTCGTGACCACAGGCAATAATTTTACTGCTCGGAAAATGTCTTTGGCTCCGTCGGTTTATGAAATAGATAGCTTGTGTTTTGTTCGGGTTGATTTTAATTTTCCACTGGCTTTGGAACCCCTCGAGTGCATTCTGAGCAGCTTGCAGGCTGGTTATCACTTTGTTTAGGTATGAGTCCGTAGCTGCGAATGCTGTGTCGTCTGCGAAGATAAAATAGTGTACCCTATCCATCATTACAACATCGGCCGTGAAGATCCTTGTGGTACCCCACATGGAATACTTTTCATTTCAGAAAGGTTCCTGTTTACGTTAACCTGGTAAGTACGATGTTTTAAGAAATTTTGACGAGAATTGTTGGAAAACCAGCGACAGCCATCTTGTGGAGTATTGCATCTTGACACACGGAATCATAGACCTTTTCCACATCCAGCAACACCATGCCGGATGACTGTTTCGTAGCTAGTCCCGATTTTACTTTCTTAACTAGTCGAACTAGCTGGTGGTGTGTAGACTGTAGAGTGTCCACGCCTAAAACCAAATTGCTGATTTGGAACTAATTGGGATGTCTCGATTTGTCGCTCCAACAACTTGTTAATAGTCGGGAGCAAATTTATTGGTCGGTAATTTATTTTTTCACCGTAATGGTAGGCTGTATTTGCATTTCTTGCGAAGCGTCTATGTCATTTTCCACATTCTGTCTTCCCCGGTGTCCAACGTACTGATATCTTTGCCGAACCTCTTGAGACGGGGCTGAGCACATTCCGTCCGAATGCAATTGTTCAAGGATTGAACAACAACTTCGAAGAACGGATCTCTTGTTCTAGTTTTTCACTGTTTTTCACGACGATTTCTAAGGATGATCAAACCCTTAGTATGAGACTAGATTTCCGGTACAGCATAGGCTCAGACAGGTATTTTTGGTACTGCTACATTCTCCGCTTGAATGATGGTAATGGAGAAAAAATCAATTGCAGCATCTATTTAGGCCGTTAGGATCCATAAGTAAGTAAAGTAAATTTAGGCCGTAACGAGTGGTACAACTAGACTATTGTTGACGGTACTCTGGAACCTGGGCCAGTCGGCAGTGCACTTTCTTTTTGGGTAACGTTGAAATTGATCTACCTACCTCGATCTACTACCTCGTTGCAGTATGCCTGCGCTCAAAACTCTCGACGGTGTACAACACGCGTCGAAGTCGGACGCCGCGGCTTAACATTGGGCGGCTACAAGACGGTAGACTAGCCCAAGAATACGCGCAGCAGCTGGAAGTGGCACTCCCAACGGAAGAGCAGCTAGGCGCAGCGTCTCTTGAAGATGGCTGGAGAGATATTCGATCTGCCATTGGTAGCAGCGCAACCGCTGCACTTAGCACGGTGCCCCCGGATCAGAGAAACGACTGGTATGACGGCGAATGTGGGCAGTTAAAGAAAGAGAAGAATGCAGCATGGGCGAGATTGCTGCAATACCGCACGAGTGCGAACGAGGCACGATATAAACAGGCGCGGAACAGACAAAACTCGATTTTCCGGAGGAAAAAGCGTCAGCAGGAAGATCGAGACCATGAAGAGACGGAGCAACTGTACCACGCTAAAAACACACGAAAGTTCTATGAGAAGTTGAACCATTCACGTAAGGGCCACGTGCCACAGCCTGATATATGTAAGGACATAAACGGGAACCTTCTTACAAACGAGCGTGAGGTGATCCAAAGGTGGCGGCAGCACTACGAATAGCACCTGAATGGCGATGTGGCAGAGGAAGATGGCGGTATGGTGATGGACCTGAGGAAACGCGCGCAGGACATAATTCTGCCGGCTCCGGATCTCCAGGAAATCCAGGAGGAGATTGACCGGTTGAAGAACAACAAAGCCCCTGGGGTTGACCAATTACCAGGAGAGCTATTTAAACACGGTGCTGAGGCACTGGCTAGAGCGCTGCACTGGGTCATTACCAAGATTTGGGAGGAGGTCATTGCAGAAGTGTTGCCAATCGCTATCATGTTTAACATCAGGGAAGTAAATCGCTACTATCTTGATTTTTCTGACCAGGTGGATTCCGATTGCTTCGATTACTTTCATGGAAATATCGATCTCCTCAATTACAGTCGCCTCTCCACACCTCGCTATTGAAGGGACCATCCAGTTAGGGAGAGATCGAGCAATTGAAGAAAATTGAAATGGGTACTAGATCCAAAAAGCTAGTTGCTATGAAAAACGACAACAAAACAAATGTCGTTTCCTGTTGTTGATTTGTTTGTTATTGTTCAAAGATGGTCTAGTAGCCTAAAAATTTGAACATATCGACATAAGGAGAGTGAATCCTGAGCAAAATATGATCAGAACACATCGAGATAGAGAGATATCGAGATAGGGAGGTTATCGAGATGTAGGAAGCTTAAATGTATGTAGATTGAAGGGACTGAGGAAACCATCGACATAGGGAGAGATATCGAGATAAAGAACATCGAGATGTATGTATTAGTTTTTTCTTTATTGATAACATTACATCTGCATCCGTGCGGTTTCTATCCATTCGAAGAAAGACAGTGGTGATTTGGGTAAAAGAATGAATTTGCAGATTTGAGCCATGTTTCAGTTATGGCAGCCACATGAGCAAAGTTAAAGGGTGAGCATCCAAGCTAGACTCACATGGCGCGTAAAGGGTGAGCAGAGCACCCAAGTAAGAGAGCAAGAGCTTCAGGGTGTGTCAGAGAGAGCATTCAAGTGAGCCTCATACGGGATGAGTGCCTCTGCGAGTGTGAATGAGCGAGTACTGCCTATCCCCCAGAAGTGATGCTGGGAGGCAGTTCCTGGGGAAATTATGACGGAGCCCAAGATTAATTTAGTCGGTATTACCTGGCACTGGTAATTTGGCAACTACTAAGCACGCGTGCTGGGTCGTGCGTAAATGCATTCTCCCTTGAAAGAAAAATACCCTAGGACTACAGATTACGAGTTATTTTTTAAGATCCATGTTGAATAGATAAATCAAAATGTTTTTTGTTTTGATGCATTGAGGGTTCGCCTTAGGCGACCCATCTTGCCCCATCCTACCTTACCTATACGAGAATGGAAATACACCCAGGTTTTTTTTTACACGGTTTGGTTTTAGTCGTTTAAGACCTTCACCGTCAATGTAACAATGAATAAACCCCACGAAAAAATTCACAAAAAATCAAAGAAAATTCAGGTGGTATTTAAAAAGCTGTGAAAGTTCGGGTTCACCGAGAAATTAATAAATTCCAACCGTGTAAAAAAAACCTGGGTGTAAACCTTTACTCGAAAACACATTAAAACATTTGACAAGATTGTGGTACTACCGCATTTTAAGATTCTTAGATTTGACCCAAGTTAGTTACATCTACAGTGTAGATTCTACACAGCTAGAAAAAAGTTTTAAATTTAAGTTCGCTGGTTCAGTATGGGAAGCCAAAATAAGGTAGCTTTTGTAAACATAATATTACCACAGATAACAGATATTTAAGCTAGAACAATTTTTATTGAAAATCCTGTGTAAACTTTTGAATTGATATACGTTGACCCACTACTGCCATCTACTCAACTGATTGCGGCAGTACATACGGACGCAGCTGATTAATAACCGTCTAACGCAGCCAATGGATTTGACAGCCGCATTCGGGCTGCGTTTTCAATAACAATGATCCTTGCGCCATCTCCAATCGAGTGCTAGACGCGGTTCCAATTTAAAATACATTTGAATTAACGGTTGCCCATGTTTACACACGATCGGATGCCAGCTTCAATATCTGTTATCTGTGATATTACCCACGAGTAAATAGCAATTACCGTACAGAATGCAACCAGTATGACTGCATCAATAATGTTTGACTTACCTTGATGAAGCGAGGATTATTTTCGTAAGCTGTCCGGAGCACTATATCCAAACACTGAATAGCCGACATCGGCTTATCGAGATTGGTGCCATTGCCGTTGGTCATGTAAGTTTTAAGACAGGACATGTCTAGAACGGCTGCCTCCTTCATGGCAACGGTAAACTTCCGGTCGCGACCATCTCCACGAACCTTAATCTCTTTTTCATAGTGGTCTGCTTTCAAGCGACGTGCTGAATATGCATTTTTATGGCCATCAAATGCCAAACCATGATTCGGGAACATTTCCCTGCAGAATTCACTGAACGCCAACCGTTGCCACTTGCGGGACGCCGGCGGTTGAATATCTACGTCGTAATGGTACGCAGTAGGTATCAAGCGATCCACAAACAGTTGTATATAGTTGACTTCCACTTTTATCATTTTTCCACGGGTACCGTGCGCATTCGCCCTGACCAGTACGGGCAGCAGTTTGGACGAGTGAATTTTCTGCTTGTCGATTTTTATGTTGCAGAAATCTTCTGCTACTCGTTCCAAAGCAGCGGCATGCGATGGAGATGATGAGTGTGATGATGGCGTTGTCAGTCCCGACGATTGTTCTTGTGATGGGTGTTGCTGTTGTTGTTGCCTTTGTCTGTAAGAGTTAAACATAGCGGATTACATATTTCTCTTTGGCCAGGGCCAAAGTGTGACAAAGAGTAAAGAATGCGGAGTTCAGTACCATAAAGATCGGGTGTTGAGGTAAAATTTTATGTTTTATGCTTTCCCCAGAAACTAGAATTAAGTTGCCGAGTATTGCTGGCATCAGATCGATGATACGTAAGGACTTCACATTTGTTTCAAGAAAAAGTACGATGTATGCTTGTGATCTTTCAGCATGGCCTTGGGCCCCCACAAACCTTATGTAGGGTTAGGCGGGGCAAGATGGGTCACGGGGTAAGATGTGTCAGGGCCGTTTTTGAGCATCGTATACATTTTAATGTGGAGATTATGACTTTGTAGGAGGAATAATTTGGTTCTACTTTATTATCACTCGATTTGATGATAAAATTTTGATTTGGTAGAGTATGGCAAGGTAAAATATTTTTCAGCATTGTTTCTTATGCGAAACACACTTTCTATAAAACGTGTAATCTCGTCGAACAATGTAAAATTTATAAGTAATGTATGTGATGTTATACTAACTGCGTTGAAATAAATAAATTTGATCGAAAATTATACATTCTTAAACGAACTTACAAATGGGGCAAGATGGGTCATCACATACTGAAGGGCATAGTTCGTATTCAAAACATATTTTCCATTGCTGGTTTAATCATTTTAAGGTTACTTTTGACATAATGATGTTAATTTGTTTATTGAAAATTTCTATTTTTCGTCTTTAAGAAAGCAATACTTAGACGGCTTGTTTTCCCAAGAATTTGATAAAATTTTTAAATGTAGAGCCAACTCTTCATCCAAGGCTTTAAAATTTTTTATTCAATATAATCATTGGCAATAAAGCTATCTATCTGTATATAATTCAATATTGGGAATAAAAACAATATTAATTGCAGTATTTAAAGGTGACCCATCTTGCCCCGCTGTTTGACCCATCTTACCCCGCCATTTTTTGATTGACAGAAAAATAGACTTCTACTTTAATTACTCGAAATGGAATAAAAAGTGGTATTTTTGTTATTTCATACCCCTGGCTTACAAATTATGAGCTATTTTTATAGATCCATGTTGAACAGTTGAATTAAAATGTTTCTGTTTTGAGATATTCAGGGTTCGCCTTAGGCGACCCATCTTGCCCCATTATACCCTACCAAAACCAACCAATTGCAACCACAATATCCCATAACGTTTCGGATTGTTTGCGGATTAACCCTGACATTCATATACTTTCTGCGTCACAAGCTTTCGTCAATGGGAACTTTCCTTAGGATTTTGCCTAATTTCCAGGAGAATAATGCGATTGTGACGGTCAGAAAACTTCGGGTGACAACCTGTTACAACCAGTTCGGGAACAGTTTCGAGTGATTTTGCTCTTCGAAAAGTTTGTATCACAAACTTTACCAACAATTGCGACCGATTACTAAGAGTAAAATCAGCAGTGATTCAAATCGTTCGGGGCTGTCAGTTTGAATATGAATCTGAAACATTAAGTTTCCCAGCAGCTGTTCTAGATTAATTTTTTATACCAGTCAACTGTCAAAAAAATAAAACTGGTATAACGCTCAGTTCTATTTTCTGCAGATTTGAACCACGATTGAATCACGAGATTCAAATATTTTTCAATTGTTTTGGTGTATGAACGCGTCACTTCATCTACGGATCACTCCACTTTGCAGTTACGGCGCCTTTCTTGGCAGCAACATAATAATTTTAGTTAATTAAAAATTTGAAAAAATGAATTTGTTCTATTTCGCTCCAGATTCAAACTAGAATAGTGGTCGAAAATTTGGAATGAGACTGAATCACTCCTGATTTTACTCTAACTTTCTTCCGAAGTTTTATTTGTCAAACTAATTGATGCGTTGTTTAGCGCATCTTTAGGCGAAACCAGCGCACTACTTCCAAAGTTGGGAAAGTTGCCTGTATCTGGAGAAAAATTCAACTTCGGTATAAATTTATTCCGGATAGACAATATCTCCGTTATTGATCAGAATCAGTGAAATTGCACAAAAAATCAATTGAATAATTGACTGGGATTGTTTTAGTTTCTGTTGCCAACACTGCAGCAGCGGGAACAGCTGTGACCGCTGTGACGTCATACACTGAACCAAAAGTTCCGACAGCCAATGTATGATTTTTGCCTCATCCAAGCCCCATGACAAAAATCAGTTGATTTCAAGAAGACTGTCATTCAAACCTATTCAAACCGCCACATGACAAATCAGTAACAAATTAAATCATTGTTTTCTGGAATGCGAATTATAATCATTCAAAAGAGATTCAAAATAAATGGATAAGTGGATGATTTTTATCCAACAATGGAAAGGTTTACCCGTCAGTTATTTAACTACAGTGAACGTTCGCTAATTGTGTTTTTTCTAGTTGGGACGCCATTTAATTGGGGGTTCGCTAGTTGGGGCGAAACTCAATTAAAAAGCAGCTAAACGTCTAAATGTGATGTCAAAAACGGATTCTCCCGATTTTTCAGCCTTTCGAGTTTCAGCCTTTTGTCATTTCAGCCTTATGTGAGATTTTTACTTTTCAGCCTTACGTGTTTTCAGCCTTATGTGATTCAGCCTTTCGTGGAAGACCCTTATTATCAAATTTAAACGAAGTTTTTGAGATTTTGAGCTCGACATGGCATTCTGAGGAAAAGTTTGAAAATCCAATAAAACGATGGTCTCTTATGAAGAGTCTTATCAGAAATCCAGGAATTCTAATAAACTTCAGTGGCAGTGGCAGACTTTAGTAATAAAGTTAAATAAAAATGTATGGTCCAATAATCTTGAATTAAAAAATCTTTTAAATCTAATTATTGTTGATTTCAATAATTTCAATCAAAAGTTTAGAATTTAGTGGCTGGAATTATTTCTGAAATAACTTGCTCTACATTTTTTTTATTGAGACTTCATCTCGAAGAGTCACATGGCGGATTTAACAATCAATGTACTTTCTGTCATCGACGCCCTTATCGCAAATTATTCTCGCTGACGTTGAGAAACATCAAACATCTTTGTCATGTGATGAACCAGAGGCTGTTCATTGTCTTTGTCACCGGAGGGTATTAACGCTCACCAACAGACGTGGTTCTGGTTTCAATACTCTTCAGTTCTGTACTCTTTACTTGATGTTAGACTTTCGCATTTTAATAAATTCCATTTGTGAAGAAAAAGATCATAGTTGACATGAATCGGAAATAATCTCACGGTTTTCACAAAATACTTGGAACTTCTTTGATGCATATTTCCCAAATTTAATATATTGCTACCAGATTCACATTTGAGTTGTTTGATAATAATAGGTATCCATTTTTTTTTATTCTGAACTTTTTTACAACCGTTAATGCAAAAATAGTGACTTTAGTGACCATTTTCCGAAAAATAGTGACTTTGGTGACCTTTGGATGCAAATGGTGACTTTTTAGTGACTAGACATAAAATAGTGACTAAGAGTGAAATCAGTAGTGATTCAGTTTGGTTGCAAATTTTCGAATACTATTCTAGTTTGAATATGAGCCAAAATAGAAAAAACTAACAGGCTTCCACAGCAGTGTTCTATTCATGTTTGATTTTTTTTCCATTAAATGAAATGATTATGTTGCTGCTGAGGAAGGTGCGGTAAATGCAAAGTGGATTGATCCGTACATAAAATGACGCATTCATACACCAAAACAATTGAAAAATATTCATAAATCATTATGGTTTCTCGATAACAACGATTTTATTTCAAAATTTTCATCAGTGCGCAGAATATTGAATCTTGAGGAAAGTGCATAGATTTTTATTAGGTGGCGCAGATCAGTGCTGTGCCCCTATTTGTCTCTTTTACTCTCCCGCTGATCTTAAAAATAGTGACGTCACTATTTGCATTGCATAAAATGAGCGGGATAGTGAAAGAGACAACCAGTGGCACGCAGCGCTGATCTGCGCCACCTTAGTAAAGTCTAGCTCATTGCCTTCGCGGTACGAATACCACCAGTGGGTCATTAGTAGGGATCCTATATAATGAGAGATATGCGAAAGCGGCCATTGTGAGCCAATCGAGCATTGAGAACTGTCAAAACGTGAGCCAAATGAACGTTGTTATTGTTGCAGATTGAGAGGTATTGAGATTGCTATGAAATAGATTTTATGAAAAGTTTCATCGAATAAACAATTTGTTTTTCTTCTGCATAAGTATAAGTAATCTAGAGTATGTATCGTGTTTCGCTCATTTGTAATGCACTTTTCTTTTAGTGACAATGCTTATTAATAAACACTGTTAGTGGACAGACAAACAAATTCCAAATTGCTATCAAATGCAAAGTCATATACAAGCTTCAACATTTTGCGCTGCGGCAAGTGCTGGAAGCATTTGCCAACGAAAATAAACAGTGTTGCTAAATCGTCTGGAAAAGTATTTGCATATCTCTCATTATAGGATCCCTATGTCATTAGTAATAGGATGTGCAGCTGCTAATAGTTCAGTATGTGACAAAAGATATTTTAGTTACTAGATAAAGATTGTCGCTTCGGTTCCCTTTGTTCTGCTGTCTGGAACATGTTGGGTACCAAGCTGTCAAATCGTATGGATTTTCCTTTTTTGACATTTAGCTCCCCTATCCTGGCCAGCAAAGATGTTCCGGACAGCGACGACAGCGACAATCTTTATCTAGTAACTAAAATATCTTTTTATGTGACACAACAAAATTGTCAAGCAAAGCTGGGTACTTTCCGCTAGTCGTGGTGTAAATACATTTGAACCTACTTGTAAGGATTTTTTCCTTGGTCAGATTGCGGTTTTTGTTGTTGCTGCTGCTGTTGCTGCTGTTTCTGCTGTTTCTGTTGCTGTTTTAGTCTGTGGAAAAAAGTATTCAAACATAGCTTTTTACTAATTTAATTTCATTTGCAGTAAAACGAATGATTATTATAACACTGGGTAGCTTCTAACGCGGATAGATTTCCCTCAGTTGAAAAGACATATTGTTGTATAAGCCCTAGTTCCCCGGTGGCCCTTTACGGATGTGAAGTGAGGACTTTAAAAGTGGAATATAGGAAGGCGTTGTAGCTATTAAAGTGACTTGAAGACTCGTCCCAAAGAACGAATTTATTATAAAAAAAACCCAGATCAATCCACCTAGCGTTGGTGACGCCTTTCTCGCGCATTAAAAAAATAAAAAAACACATAAGAGAGGTCGAAATAGCACTTCAGGGGGATATATTTTACTTTTTCCATTAATTCATATGCATTTGCGGTCATTTGAATGCATTGCTGCAATCTTTGAAAAAAATTTTTTTTTTCGTTTTTGAACAATGTTTTTTCAATAACTTTGGAACGCAATAACCGATCGGGCCAATTTTCAATAGGAAACAACTAGACCGCAATCCGCGTCGACTGCAACTTGTTGCGAGCAAATCGAATAATACTAAGTACCAAAAAGTGTGTCTCACATTTTTGTACACACACACACACATACAGACATCACCTCAATTCGTCGAGCTGAGTCGATTGGTATATAACAATATGGGTCTCCGAGCCTTCTATCAAAAGTTCGGTTTTGGAGTGATCCTGTAGCCTTTACGTATACTTTGTATACGGCCCTCCGACGAGACAGGAGGTTTGCGCTGGCCCAATAAACCGCCTGAAAAACCAATAATTGCGAGCAATATAAGAGATAATACGACTCTATATAATCGGCAAAGACATAGGCGACGAATAAAGGATCACTATTGAAAGCTTGTAACATGGAACTACAAGTCGCTAGGCTTCGCAGGCTGCGACAGGATGATCTACGATGACAACTTCGACGTCGTGGCGCTACAGGAGATTTGCTGGACAGGACAGAAAGTGTGGATAGTCTGCACACTGTATCGAATGATAACGGCCAACGATGCATAAACTTTGCAGCTTCCCGCGGAATGGTAGTCCGTAGCACCTTCTTTCCCCGCAAAAATATCCACAAGTTCACATGGAGATCACTTAACCAAGAAACCGAAAACCAAATCGACCGCGTTCTAATCGACGGTAAATTCTTTTCCGACATCACAAACGTCCGCACTTACCGCAGTGCGAATATTGAATCCGACCACTACCTCGTTGCAGTATGCCTGCGCTCAAAACTCTCGACGGTGTACAACACGCGTCGTAGTCGAACGCCGCGGCGTAACATCGGGCGGCTACAAGACGGTAGACTAGCCTAAGGATACGCGCAGCAGCTGGAAGTGGCACTCCCAACGAAAGAGCAGCTAGGCGCAGCGTCTCTTGAAGATGGCTGGAGAGATTTTCGATTCGCCATTGGTAGCACCGCAACCGCTGCACTTGGCACGGTGCCCCCGGATCAGAGTATGACGGCGAGCAGTTAGTGGGAAAGGAGAATGCAGCATGGGCGAGATTGCTGCAACACCGCACGAGGGCGAACGAGGCACGATATAAACGGGCGCGGAACAGACAACACTCGATTTTCCGGAGGAAAAACGTTTGCAGGAAGATCGAGACCATGAAGAGACGGAGCAACTGTACCGCGCTAATAACACACGAAAGTTCTATGAGAAGTTGAATCGTTCACTTAAGATCCACGTGCCACAGCCTGATATGTGTAAGGACATAAACGGGAACCTTCTTACGAACGAGCGTGAGGTGATCCAAAGGTGGTGGCAGCACTACGAAGAACACTGAATGGCGATGTGGCAGACGAAGATGGCAGTATGGTGATGAACCTGGGAGGACATGCGCAGGACATAATTTTACCGGCTCCGGATTTCCAGGAAATCCAGGAGGAGATCGGCCGACTGAAGAAGAACAAAGCCGCTTCGGTTGACCAGCTACCAGGAGAGCTATTTAAACACGGTGGTGAAGCACTGGCTAGGGCGCTGCACGGAGTCATTACCAAAATTTGGGAGGAGGGAGTTTTGCCGCAGAAGTGTATGGAAGGTGTTGTGTGTCCCATCTACAAAAGGGGCGATAAGCTGGATTGTAGCAACTACCGCGCAATCACATTGCTGAACGCCGCCTTCAAGATGCTCTTACAAAATTAATGCCGTCGACTAGCACCAATTGCAAGAGAGTTCGTGGGGCAGTACCATGCGGGTTTTATGGGCGAACGCTCCATCACGGACCAGGTGTTCGCCATTCGTCAAGTACTGAAGAAATACCGCGAATACAACGTGCCCACGCATCATCTATTCATCGACTTCAAAGCCACATATGATACAATCGATCGGGACCAGCTTTGGCAGCTAATACACGAACAAGGATTTTCGTATAAACTGACACTGAGCCACCCCCCGAAAATCGGACGACTGCGGTGGCCCGGGCACGTAGCCAGAATGAAGGACAGTAACCCGGTGAAAATAATTCTCGACAACGATCCGACGGGCACAAGAAGACGAGGTGCGCAGCGGACAAGGAGGATCGATCAGGTGGAAGATGACTTGCGGACCCTCCGTAGACTGCGTGGTTGGCGACGTTTAGCCATGCACCGAGCCGAATGGAGAAGACTCTTTTATACCGCACAGCACAGGCCACTTTGGCCTTAGTCTGAATAAATTATAAATAAATAACATTTTAGACGTCATTTGTTTAAACTGTAGTATAAACAGCATTAATATAGCATAGTATTTCAAACATATAGGGTAAAATGCAATGCCCAATAGTAGACCCCCTAGTAGCGAAATTGTGCTCTTTTTGTCATAAGGAGTAGAAATTTTCAACATATTAATTCACTTCATCTGATTTTTATGTTCCGTTTCGGGACGTTCTTCTTCCCTATTATGGACCCCCCAAAATATTCCTATAATGGACACTCTCGTGTTTATTTTTTATAGAATTGTGAAAATCCTTTATTTTTACTTTCCATAGCATTTCCAATGCATGTAATCAAATCATAGGACTGTAAGGTAGATTCTCAAGATGGAATTGTATTGGTATTGGTTGTATTGGTTGGGGGTCCACTATTAAGTACTTTACTTTTAAAACGCAAAACGCAAAATGCTTCTAAACCGCGGTGAAAAGAGCATTATTCGGCGGGGTATAATCGCCATGTAAAAATGCACCATTACCTATTTTTCTAGTGTTGTTTACATTCGCACTAGTGTATTTCGATGCGGTTGTATTATGGACAGATGGGTTTTTATATTTTTTTGTACATATTTTTTAATGTACATACATATTCACTTATGAGTTTTCAGAGACGAGCTCGGTGGTCTAGTGGCTATCGCTTCTATCTTATAAGCAGGAGGTCGTGGGTTCAAGTCTAGGCTCGTCACTTTCCTACTTTGTATTTCTATCTAAGTTCTTTCTGTGATTCACGTTCTACCAAAACGATTCCCGACTAGAAGGTCATATCAAAATTAAATCAACCTATGTTATTATGTTATACAAAATTTCTATAATAAAAGTTGTTAAAAACTTGATGCAGGATGTTGTTAAAATATCTAAATTTATATCAAAATTACACTACTGGAAACAAAAAACTATCAAATTTTGTTACAATTTTATCATAAAAATAACATATTTTGTTAGAAATTTATAACAGAATCAGATACAAGATATATTATTTCTGTGCAGTTGCAAATTTCTACAGCTCATGACAGGTCTCCAGATTGTGATCAACAATCAGAAATTTTTGTTTTTGTCTGAACAAATATATTTTTCGAGAACATGAAATTAACAACATTACAAATAAGGCAACCTTTGCAAATTATATTTGCGTTGTGAGAAAAGATATTTTAGTTACTAGATAAAGATTGTCGCTTCGGTTCCCTTTGTTCTGCTGTCCGAAACATGTGTGGTACATACCTGTCAAATCGTATGGATTTTCCTTCTTTGACATTTAGCTCCCCTATCCTCGCCAGCAAAAGATGTTCCGGACAGCGACGACAGCGACAATCTTTATCTAGTAACTAAAATATCTTTTGTTGTGATATCCATATGGCTGGAAGACTTTGCTACACCTATTTTAATTGCCTACTGTTGGGCAATTCGGTGTTAAGCATTTTTTAAATCATATTATGATAAAATCCTGTTACAACATTTGAAAGATAATGGCTACTAAGAACAAAATTCTATCAAAATAAGTTATAAATATCACAATATGTTAATATTGTGTTCAATTTCAGTTATGCTCTCCTAGTCGGGATTCCTACTGTTATAACCTTCCACACAATCCCAAAACATCCCGTGGCACCTATGAGAGGTCGTAGAGTTCTCTGCATCTTTCTTAAGTACGTGTCCAACTAACCATCCTTCCCCTTCCTCAGCATTCGCAAGGACGTAGCCAGCACAGATCTCGACTATTGGAGAGTGCAATGCTTCCATCTAAGAGATAAGAGATAGTGATTAGTCCCGAATCAATATCTGAGGTAACGGATGAAAGTAATGCTGCTACTCTCATACAATAGTCTTGGCTTGTACCACCTACGAATTTGTGCAAAATGCTCAATGCTAATGCTAATATTCACATATGAGTTTTCAGAATATTGGAAAATAATTTCCAAGTCGGGTGGTTTAGTCCCCGGAATATAGACAATAAACTTTGATTGATTTTTTTTTTAATTTTTGAGTCATACTGTAGATTATTTTTCGGGGAATAAAATATTATGAGAAATTTGATGCTGTAGAATGGATCGTTCTGGGAAATGGATTCTTGAAAATGCCGTTCTGGGGATTGGATTTCTGGGGTATGACACACAACCAGGCTTCATGTCATTTGACTAATTTGTTCATAACTTTCTTTAGAAGCCAAATTTATTCCATAATTTTAGATGTACTCATAACGCTTGAGTAGGCCTATATTTTTGTCCAAGGGTACATTGCTCTAAATATAACATCTGTGCCTGGGGAGTGAAAACTCTCCAAAATGTCACGTGTCATTTGACACAATGTCATTTGAATGACATTTTGCCTCCCACGCCTTGGATTACATATTTACAGCAATGTCTTGTTCGACAAAGTTGTAGGCACATTTAAGCGCTATAAGTTCGTCATACATCATGAAATAATAGCTAAGGGTATGCGATAAGACACTTTTTCCTAACGAAACGAAACGAAACGAAATTTCAAATGTCTATGTTGATTCGAGACGAATCGAAACGAAATATAGTTTTACTTTCGAGACTTCGAAACGATACGAAATCAAGATCCATTTAATTCGAAATTTTACGAAACGAAACGAAACTTAATTTTTTTTTCCGCGGAATTTTTATTGAATTGATTTTACATTAATTCTGATTTCATGTTTTCAAAGTCAAATAACTGCTTTGCGACCAATAGGGTTATAGTAACAGAAGAAGCAGTCTGTGATAAATCGCCGCGCTCCCGTTATTGGCAATAAGGCAATACCCCTGCATTTGTGCCACTTTCAAAGAAATACATCGTGCAGTGTGTGCTTCCGAATCTGATCTGAATCTGATATAGAAATTGTGGGATTTTTTTAGTATTCTGATTCAAATTCTGTTAAAAATCTTATTTCACTTAAAATTATGTATTAAGCTGAAGTATACTTCATTGGGGCCCTCCTTAGCCGTGCGGTAAGACGCGCGGCTACAAAGCAAGACCATGCTGAGGGTGGCTGGGTTCGATTCCCGGTCCGGTTTAGGCAATTTTCGGATTGGAAATTGTCTCGACTTCCCTGGGCATAAAATTATCATCGTGCTAGCCTCATGATATACGAATGCAAAAATGGTAACCTGGCTAAGAAACCTCGCAGTTAAAAACTGTGGAAGTGCTTAATGAACACTAAGCTGCGAGGCGGCTCTGTCCCAGTGTGGGGATGTAATGCCAAGAAGAAGAAGAAGATACTTCATATTGACTTATCAACGTGGTTTATGGTATTGAGCTAACTCAAAACCAGAAAATGAATTTATAGATATTGTTTTTATAAATAATTTTTCCTGTCTCCTACCAAAACTTGTAACAAAAGGATATCATTTCCTTCCAAATTCATCCTTTTCATAGGAGGCTCGGAGACCCATATAGTCTTTTATACAATTAACTAGACGAACCAAGCAATTGTCTGTTTGTCCATGTTTATGTGTTTGTATACATATGGGGCATGCAAACATTGTTGTCAAAGAATGAGCTAAGAAAGTAAGAATGCTGATGAGTAAGAAACAGCTGCTATGGACAATATGAGCCGGTCACGCCCTTACAGTCAATTTAGGATTAGGAGAGGAAAATGAGTTTGACACTCATCACTCTAAGAGACTGAGGAATGCTCTGCATCTCCGTGAGCTCCACAGGAAAGGAATCGTTATTTTTTTAAAAAGTAATTCATGTGAAGCCACATTGGTAAGCAACTAAATATTTATTGTGAAGTTATTTTGAAAACTCGAAGACGCAAACCGTGTTTCAAATCAATTCAACGAATCAATGCGCTTCGTTTAATAATAATGTTTTTCTTAGCGGTGGCTCTTAAGGCCTAGTTATGCGCTTAAATCTGGTTTGAGGCCTAAGAGGTGAAGAAGTCAGCCTTTAATAAGAAAGAGGCGTTCTAAAATACGTCACAAGGGCCCTAGGAATCCACGCCACGGTTTTGCCTCTTTGACAAAGTTGTATGTACTGATCTGATTCATACAGTAGACGTTCGATAACTGCAAGTCATTCAACTGCAATGATTTTTAACTGCGATTCGATAGTTGCAACAGTTTTGCAGTTATCGGACCGCTAAACTTCAAAACTATGTCAAACTCAATGACAGCTGCATTGCGCTGCACAATCAGATGCACTTTTATTTCATCTGACGTCGATTGACAACCGTTTGATGTCTAAAATACGTCGAACGGCATTCGCTAACTGAAAAGTTAACATGTTGTAGTAGACTAGCCCAGCTTAGTATGGGGAGAAAAAAATGTTGTCGAATTCCACGGGCACCCCGCAGGATTTTGTCTTTTGGTGAGAAAATCTATTTCTCAAAATTTCAGCTCAATCGCTTGTTGCATAAGCTGGTGCAATTGATTTGAAGTTGGTATGGAGATTTCAGCCAAAATATATAGGAAAATACACCGCTGTCACTCATTCGATCTGGAAATTGGTTCTGATTGCTGGATTAAGTTGGTATTGTAGTTGGTATGTTACAGAACAATTTCACAGAACATTGTACGACGATTAAATGAATTTTGCTTCAGCCTCCGGCTGATGTATTAGCAGCTGGTTTGTGTATTTCTGGATTCAATGATCGATTTGAATCAGCCGAAAACTATATAAAAGTTTTATCATCGTACAATGTTCTGTGAAATTGTTCTGTGACATACCAACTGCCTTTTTGCAAATCTGAGCTTAATCGAGCAATCATAACCTATTTCCAGATCGAATGAGTGACGGTGGTATATTTTCCTATATATTTTGGCTGTAATCTCCATACAAACTTCAAATCAATTGTGCCAGCTTATGCAACAAACTGATTGGGCTGAAATTTAGAGATATATTTTCTCACCAAAAGACACAATTCTGAGGGGTTCCCCGTGGAATTCGACAATTCTTTGTTTCCTGGGCCAGTCTTGTTGTAGCTATCGAACGGCTACTGTGTATGATTGACTAAAACGAAAGCTCCCCCTAATTAATTAGAGATTTTCCATAAAAAATTTGGAAATTGCCAATAAAGAAATCAGGGTGTGAGCAGTAAATAAATATAAAATTTCCAGGAATACAAAATTTCCACAAAAAAACAGATTAGCACTTTTAAAAGCGAAAATTGCAATTATAGAAGAAGAATTTTCCATGAAGATATCAAAATGTTCCACGAAAAAAAATACAAATTTCCATAAATAAATCAATATTAGTAATAAACAATTACAAAATTTTCTACAAAATAAATATTTCTTCCATAAATAATAAAAAAAATCCACAAAATATATGAGGAAATATATAAGGAAATATGAAAAATCAATTAAACTGAGCCTGGGATTTTTATGGAAAAATTCTTATTTAACATTGATGTTATATTTGCTGTCGTATATGATTGCATTTACACTCTGAGCCTGACGTCTTAAATATTGAGTCAGATCACTTTGAAAAAATAGAATAGAATAGTTAGATATTTATCTTTTCCTGTTGGGCATTTCAAACAAAACACTGCAGTTATGAACTCTATGAACTTATGTAGAAAGCGTTATTAGAAAAATTTGTATAACATTAGGATTTGAAAACACCTTTATGATTTTGTTCAGCGGCGCAGCCAAAATTTTTGATAAATCACGACCGTACGAGGCAGTATGGTTTTAGTCTAAATTTGTTTCGAAATTCCGCGGAATTCCGTTAAATTTCGTTAAAAGCTAGTTTTTTCTAGCGAAATATTTGTAATTTTACGAAACCAAACGAAATTAAGAAATCAGATTTCGCCATGCTCAAATTCCGCGGAATTTCATTTCGAGCAACCTGAAACGAAATTTTTTGAAATACCGCATATGCTTAATAATAGCTACCTTCTGGAAAAAGTACTGAGAAAATTATACAAACGAATGCAAATGACATTTTACAACACTGCACACAACCATTTATACATAATCAGAGATTTTGGGATTGTTTGACTCACTTGTATGACATTTTGCCTTGATCTTGAGTTGGCTGCTGTTGCGTAGCTTCACCGGGATGATCTCCTGTTGTTTGTTGTTTTTGTTGTAGCTTTTGTCTATAAGAATAAATGAAAGAATTTTGAATAAGTATAAAATAGAATTTGACTGGATGGATGATCTGTGCATGAGAAAATCAGTCATCGGAAATAGTGGTCACTCAAACATGACGTCCAGAATTTGAGAGAAGGGAGGGGGTCCAAGATTTTGTGACAATGCAATACTGGGTATGCCGAAACACACGTGACAGAAGAAGGAGGAAAGTTTGAACATTTTTGAAAAGTAGTGGATGTCATTTGAATCACCTCAGATATAAATAAAGTGCGAAGATAAAAGCACAGACAAACAGACATAACACAGTGAGCATTTACTCATCAAATTCATCGTTGTACAAACACTAACGACATCAGTTGTTTTCACTAAGTTGGGCAAATTAAGAACCAGATGGTGGTAGTGAACAAACGTTGAAATCGAGCAAATCCGATGCGATGAACTAATGATTATTCAAACTGACCAGTAATATTGATGAATATTTAACGAGTGTTATGTCTGTTTGTCTGTGATAAAAGATAGAATGCGCACGATAGCAGTATGGTAATAAGCATGAGTAGAAATAAAAATACCATAATATGATGATAACGTCTATTAGCGCACGCAATGCAGATCGCATGTAAAGCACCATGTCGTTAGTAAGGCAATTAGAAGATTCAGAAAACCAAGTGTTTAAAGCGCAGATCTATCGATCGAAGGTAGTTGTAAATTCCTCACAAACTAAATCCAGGAAGTATGTTCATGACGATCTGATTGCATAAAACCTCGATTAAAAGTAGGCATTCTTTTTAAAAAATTTGACAATTCTTTTTTATTTTCGTTTCGATCGACAGCTGTTGCACTATCGTACAATAATGATTCACGACAGATGCCTGATATCTGTTTACATAGGTAGATCTGATGTTCAATCGTAACGCGTTATCAAGTCAGGTTGTACTTGCGTTTCGATTTTGTGTACTCACTTATATTTTCCCTTTGGCTGCTGTTCTGTAGCCATTTGCCTTGGTTCAGGATTTTCCACAGTTTGTTCCGTAGGGGATGAGTCTGTCTGTTGCAGTTCTTGTTCTTGTTGTTGCTGTAGCTTTTTTTGTCTGTGTAATGACGAAAAGCACCAACAAGCGATACGTATTGTTAATTTTTGTTAGGTTACAAGCTATCGGAACAAAACTGTACTAAGGTCTTTAAAAACAAAATATTTTTATAACGAAAAAAAAACTTCGATGCTAAAATTTTGTTCGCATGTATGTAACTTGTTCTTGACTTAGGTGCGCAAAAAAACGTGTCCCCAACGCCAAATAAGCCAGGATGGCTCGGCGGGACCGCTTTTCGTATTCTTTTTTGCTCTCACTTATATGAGATTGCAACGAATTCTCCAATTCTTTATATGTAAAAATAAGAAGTTTCAAGTCGTTTCGGAAGCGACCGTGTCACCAAAATCAAATTAAAAATCTTAGCTAATATAATATTCTTAGCTAATTCTAATATTCACAAAAAAATGTGATCGTAGATCGGAAGACACAGTCGAAACGCATCAATGAAAATGTGATCTACAAGCGTTACGACTTTACTTACTTATATTTGCCCTTCTGAGCAACATGTTGCTCAGCCATTGGATCTGGATCCGGCTGCTGTTCGGCGGTCGATTCCGTAACCGGTGTACCTTGTTCTTGTTGCTGTTGTTGCTTTTTTTGCCTACGACACGACGGGAAACATCGACAAACATTTGAATGTTAATTTTTAGTTTAACAAACTGCACACTAGTTTTAGTGAGAACGTTTATGTTATTCGTATCAAAGAATAAACTGCTGGCTGGATTTGATGAACATTTAATTCTCGTTACGCACCTTGAAAAGGCTGACCTCCCTCCGTACCATTACGGGGTAATACTCACTTATATTTGCCTTTTTGTTGGGGCTGCTGTGTAGCCATCGGCTCTGACCCTTGCTCTTTCACAGATGATTCCGAAGGTGTTGGTTGGAGCTGTTGCTGTTTTCTGTGTAAATATATGAACAATTTTAAAAGCATTTTTCCATTAGTTGGGTGAGCTCTGACATTATCTTTATATCAAGGATGTTAGCTTAGCCTTAGCTTAGACTGACTGTACATATCAATGCTAGACCCACATTTGAAAAGGGCGTAACAGCCAAAATGTATTCGTTCCTATACTTTGCCCACATATATAGCTATATATGTATGTAGACGAAGAATCAGGAGGAATACATTATGACTGTTACGCCATCTTCAAATGTTGGTCTAGAATGGATGCTACTCCGTGATTGAACAGAAGTGGTGTAAATTGGTCGGGGTTCTACCAAATCACACCTAGTGACTTTTTGCCTGACTTGTGCTATTTTGTTCGTACAAGGACGGAAATCGTTTTATATCAATTCATGCGTACAGTTGTTGTAGGGTATCCTCAGTTATGGGATTGACTTACTTACTTACTTATGGATCCTGTACACCTTCGGTGGTGCAAAGGGTCGACTTGAAAGATCTCCATCCTGAGCGCTTCTCGGCTATCGGTTTAACCTGTTGCCAGGTTAGATTTCGGTCGACTTCTTTTATTTCTTTATTGAGGCCAAGAACCTCTGGGTCTGCCTCTGCTGCGATGTCCCGCTGGGTTCCAGTCTAATGCTTGTTTACAGATTTCGTTTCCTCCCCTACGTAGAGTGTGGCCGACCCAGCCCCACTTCCGATCCCGAATTTCTGTTGCTCTCGGCCTATGGTGACAACGACGATGGAGCTCGTTGTTCGAGATCCAGTTGTGAGGCCACCAGACCTGAATTATATACCGCAGGCATCTGTTAATGAACACCTGCAGCCGTTGAGTGTTCTCCACTGATACACACCATGTTTCGCTAGCGTATAACAGCACAGATTTCACGTTAGAGTTGAAAATTCGTATTTTGGTGCGTTCACTTATCTGCCTGTTTTTCCAGATATTTCTTAAACTCGCAAAGGCAGCCCTTGCTTTCTTGATCCATGCGCCTATGTCGATCTTGGTACCGCCGTCTGACGCCATTTGGCTACCAAGATATTGGAAGCTTTCAGCATTCTCCACTGGTTGCCCGGCTACTGTGAAACTGGAAGGAGTCACCGTGTTTAAATCCAACGATTTGGTTTTGTTGACGTTGATGACTAAACCTGCCGAGGAGGAGCGCTCGGCAAGGTCGTTGAGCTTACTCTGCATATCAGAGCGCCGTTGCGCGAGGAGTGCAACGTCATCAGCCAATACGAAGTCGTTTAGGTGCTCCATGGTTATAGGCTGCCATAACAGCCCGCGGTTTGGTTCACGGTCAATTGCATCTACCAGAATCTCATCGATTACGATGAGGAACAGTAACGGTGATAGAATACATCCTTGCCTCACACCAGCTACGACCCGGATAGGGTCGGACAGGACCCCATTGTGCAGCACACTACACGAAAAGGCCTCGTACTGTGCTTCGATGAGGTCGATGATTTTCTCAGGAACCACCTTGCGTCTCAGGGTGCCCCACATATTCTCGTGATTGAGACGGTCGAAAGCTTTTTCGTAGTCAATGAATACCAAGTAAAGGGGCTCTTGGAATTCGTTGATCTGCTCCAGAATGATGCGGAGCGTGACAATATGGTCCACACAGGATCTTCCGGCACGGAATCCGGCTTGCTGCCGCCGGAGAGTCGCATCGCTCTTCTCCAGAATCCGGGCTAGGATAATTTTGCACAGAACGGTACACAGCAACATAATGCCCTCGCCAGTTATCGCATACAGTCAGGTCACCCTTTTTGGGCACCTCCACTAAGATACCTTGCATCCAGTCGACCGGGAAAGTTGCGGTGTCCCAGATATTACGAAATAAACGATGCAGTAGTTGAGCGGATTTCATGGGGTCAGCTTTGAGCATCTCGGCTGATATGCGGTCGACCCCTGGGGCTTTATTCGATTTCATGCTTTGGATGGCTGTTTGAATCTCTAGCAGTGATGGAGCTTCGGTATTGACGCGTGTTATACGTCGGATCCTAGGCAGATCATGCCGAGGTGGTGATGGCCAGGCTGACACCTGAAAAAGTTGTTCGAAGTGCTCGAACCAGCGTTTCAGTTGGTCAGTTGGGTCGGTCAATAACTGATCATTCGCGTCTTTCACAGGCATCGTTGCATTCATCTTCGCCCCGCTTATGTCCCCGGTTGCGGCGGCTCTCTCTCCTTCGTCGGCCAGAAAGTCTGCCCACGCTCGCTTGTCCCGTCGACATGAGCGTTTTACTTCCTTCTCAAGAGCCGCGTATCGTTGACGGGCTAAGACTTTGGCTCCTCTGGTTTTCGAACGCACTATTGCGGCTTTAGCTTCACTTCGCTCCTCTATATTCCTCCAGGTCTCATCGGTGATCCATTGTTTTCTCTGGGTGCATAGTTCGCCCAGATTGTTCTCGCTGGTGGCGATGAAGGCATTCTTGATGGCGGTCCTGGTCTTTCACGCTGCCACCTTCCGGAATATCTGCAGCACGCGTCTCCAGTTCTTCAACGAAGGACCGTTTCACCGTGGCATCTTCCAGTCGGCGTGTGTTGAATCGTCGTCCAACTCTTTCATCCTGCCGGCGAATCCGCGCAATGCGCAGGCGTATTTCGCCGATGAGGAGGTGATGATCAGACGCGCTATCGGCACTACGTTTATTCCGTACATCAAGAAGGCTCCGTTTCCATTTTAGGCTGATGCAGATGTGGTAGATTTGATTTTCTGTAAAGCCGTCACGGGAGACCCACGTGACCTTGTGAACCGGTCGATGAGGGAAGAGCGATCCCCCGATCACCATGTCGTTATTACCACAAAATTCTGCGAACAGCTCTCCGTTTTCGCTCATTTCTCCGAGACCATGGCGTCCCATAATGCGCTCATGGTTCGAGTTGTCGGATCCGATCTTCGCATTGAAGTCGCCCAAACAGATCTTGATATCACCCTTCGGAATTCTATCTACGACGGCATTGAGTTGGCTGTAGAAGTTCTCTTTGTCTTGCAGATCGGCAGCATCGGTTGGCGCATAACATTGGATTATAGTAATATTTCGGACCCGTGTTCTAAATCTGGCAACGATTATCCTTTCACTTATAGGTTCCCACTTCATAAGCGCAGAGTGTGCCTGAGCGCTTAGTAGGAAGCCAACTCCGCGATGCCGGGGAGCTTGTTCACCTCGTAAACCAGAGTATAGCAGAACTTTTCCCGACGGCGTTCTGTGTTCTCCAAAGTTTGACCAACGGACTTCACTCAGCTCCAGGATCTCGAGCTTCATGCGGCGTGCCTCATTGGCAAGTTGTGCCAATTAACTCTGCTTGGCTAGGGTTAAAACGTTCCATGTTCCTATTCGTGTCCGTTGTTTCGCGCTAAGATTCGTCGCCGTAAAATCAGTCCGTATTCTCTCATTATCGGATTCTCGAACAAATTGATGTTTCGGGAACAGTAGGTTGTTGGCCCAAGGTTCCCTATCCACCGGGATGGGGCTGCCATCTTAGGTATAGCTTCCGGGGAATAGCATTTCATACTCAGCCGCTGGATGCCAGAACAGACGCTGTTGGAGCCGCACCTCCTTGGTGGACAGACGCTCGATCAGTCTTGTCAAATTTGTTTAAAGTCCCACCTAACACCAGGACTAGGCTAGTGTGCAGCTTTTTATAGAAGTTCAACAGAGCCCACTGTCGAACCCCACCACATCCTAGGCAGACCCCCCGGGACGCACCCTCTCACTCTAGCTGATGTCAGAAGGACAACAGTGCCCAGGCTGCACTACCAGCTAAGTACGCAACCCTTACCTGGCGGTTATTTGTCATCGGAAGACCCGTGGAAGCGTGTGTATTGGAACTTGTGAGGACCAGAGCTATGTTAGGCGCCCCTTACCGGATGTCAACTCGCCATTTTGCAGCCCCTTATGGGATTGACGATTGCGGTTATTTGATACGATTCACGAACAATTAAATCTGTTAAACGAAAGAAAAATTGTTTGATTGTAAATCAATAGTTAATTGATTGTTTTCAATAGTTCAACTATTTGTGTTCAAAATTGATTATATGTGAAGTCTTATGGAACAATAAAGATGCGCCAAATATTCCTTTTTGTTGTTGAAACAATTGACCTTTCCCGTTTAAAATTTTTCGATTCTTTGGCTTATTTAAGGTCAACTTTGTTGAAAATAAATTTAGCGTGCAATAAGGCATTTTATGAGACAGATCGAAACAGCTGTTTTTCTCAAGTTTATCTACTTTGACAATTAGTGGGAGCCCGTTTGTTTGGTAATTTCGCGCCGAACATTCCGATGGGTCCCATCATCAATTCTGTCTGTTTTACTTTTTGTCTACCAGGGTTTTAGAACATAGTTTTTCATATGATTCTTAAAATGTATCGTTGGATAATTCATACCATTGCATTCTAAGCATGAAATGCTGAAGAAAACACTAATGAAAAGTAAAACGTTACAAACATTATTTTGTGTTCGGACCTAACGGAATGTTCACGCAGAATCATACCAAAACAAAACATTAGAAGTAAATAAACGGGCCACCGCGAAACGTCTCATAAAATGCCTTATCCTCACCCCTCACAATCGAGATTATGCAATATAGGCGATATAGACACACCATGACTCTTGTTGTGTTATCGAAGTTATTATTGTTTATAGAAAATGTAAATAAATCAAAATCGTTATTCGTTCGTGTAAAGTCCAACTGAGTGGTTGTTTTCTTTCTTCCGTTCCGACGTTCCCGCTTCGCTTTATCGGTCCGCTGTACGTTTGTTGTCCACTGTTGCGCGCTCTCCAACAGGTTATTGGCCCAGGTATGGACGATAACGCGTTCGACGGATCCGGCTTCCACAACTGGAGGTTCCGGATGGAAACCATTCTCGACACTTTCGATCTGCTGGATTGCCTCCACCGGGAGATGAGTGAGATCGACGAGTTTAAATTGGTGGCGGACGATTCCGCTAGTGTAAAGTCGGAGAAGAAAAAGAAAATGGTGGAACGAAGATCCGCGGAGAAAAAGTGTAAAGCTGTGATAATTCAGGCGATTGCTGACAGCCAGCTTGAACTTGTGAAAGACTGTGTGACACCGAAGAAAATATGGGACACGTTGAAAGCGGTGTTTGAGCGTCGCGGTGTTGCCGGACAATTATTTATCCGGAAGCAGCTCCTCACATTAAAGTATGTGGAGGATGCGAGTGATAGTTTGTCGGAACACCTGCTGAAGTTTGATCGGTTGATTCGGGAGTTGAAGGAAAGTGGTGCGGCTGTAGAAGACTCCGACGCGGTTTGTCATTTATTGTTGACACTGCCACCGTCGTTTGATTCAGTAGTTACTGCAATCGAAACACTTCCGACCGGTGTTACAATGGCGTTTGTAAAGAAGCGTTTAATCGATGTGGATATAAAACGAAGAAATCTACTGGCCCCTGGGGGCGATGATAAGGGTGTTGCCATGTTTAGCAGACAATGCTGGAGGAAGTATAAGTGTTTTCGGTGCGGTAAAGTTGGGCACAAACAAGCCGAATGCCATGTGAATATGTCTATGGGATCAGATCCGAGTGATTGTGATTACGGTAGAAATAAATACACCAGAAAAATCCAGCATCGTAGAGCGGACATAGCTGTTGAAGAAAATCGTTCGTCGGATCGTGTGGATGTGGCATTCCTGGCATCAAAAGAAGAAAAAGAAGAAATTGTGAAAATGCAGTGGTTCTTAGACTCTGGAGCGACGGACCACATGGTAAACGACCGAAAGTACTTCAGCACGATGCGGCGTCTGGAGCGACCGGTGGAAATAGCAGTAGCAAGCGGTGAAAAGTTGTTAGCGGAATACTGTGGCGATGTAGTAGTATACTCAGCTGTTGGAAACGTCAGAAAGAAATGTGAAGCGAAAAATGTGCTGTTCGTACCTCGTACCTCAGTACCTCGTAATCTCAGCTGTAATTTGTTCTCTGTGAACCGTGTTGCGAGAGCGGGTATGAATGTCAGTTTCATCGGCAATGAAGCAAAAATCACAAAATGTGGTGCGGTGATGGCTGCCGCGCACTACAATGGGAGGCAGTATGGGTTAGATGTAAGCCATTTGACGCGAGTACAGCAATGGTGAGCATCATCGTACTACAGAGTGCCATGTACTTTAGATGAGCAGGAGAAGTAAGATGACGAAGAATTTAGAATCAGTAGTTGGCGGAAATGTGCTAAGAGAAGATTTTTTTTTGATTATGCGGATCGACGAAGCTTACGGCTAGAAGGGGCTGATAGTTTAATAAAAAAAAAATAAGGAATACGGAAAAGATTGAGATTGAGCTTTGCAGGAGGACTTTTTAGGATTATTGAATAGTTTTACCTTGAACTTGAAGATCAAGTATTCGAATTAAAATGTGTAGTGACTATTTACAAGTCGATCTGTGATTATTGGATGTACTGCTCGGGTTGTCGGCTTGAGGAGGGGTGTTGAAAATAAATTTAGCGTGCAATCCTCACCCCTCACAATCGAGATTATGCAATATAGGCGATATAGACACACCATGACTCTTGTTGTGTTATCGAAGTTATTATTGTTTATAGAAAATGTAAATAAATCAGAATCGTTATTCGTTCGTGTAAAGTCCAACTGAGTGGTTGTTTTCTTTCTTCCGTTCCGACGTTCCCGCTTCGCTTTATCGGTCCGCTGTACGTTTGTTGTCCACTGTTGCGCGCTCTCCAACAAACTTTCCAAAAGAAAAAAATTTAAAACAAAAAACGAAAAAGTGCTGTTTTTTTTCAAGATTGGCCCGATTTTTAACGAAAATCGGGTGAATTCTTAAGGCCGGTTTACTCGTGCAGCACTATTTTGCTTTCGTTTTTGATTTTAAAAATAGTTAGATTCTTCAAAAAATATGGATTCTTTGGAAAAGTTGACCTTAAATAAGCCAAAGAATCGATTGAGACAATAAAACGAGATACAATGTTTGACCGGATTGGTCAATGCAATGAAGGTTAGAAGGTGCAAAATTTGATGGTGCTCTACAAACACCATGGGCGGGAGAGGATTAACCGATTCAATCCAGCTTTTCGCGCACGGTAATGGCGGGTCTGTGGGTTTGAAAGTGTATCCGTCCCTATACTTCTTTGACATCTGACTTGGGTTTGACATTTCGATTACACTCTCCCCTCATCCTGGAACAGTAGGAAAACGGAAAGTCAAACCCAAGCCAGATGTCAAAGAAGTACAGGGACGGATACACTTTAAACTCACAGACCCGCTATTACCGTGCGCGAAAAGCTGGATACGGATGGGTCATAGATGACCCAAGACGAAAATCAGCTGTCAAAAATCAGTTTTGAGAGATAGAGCATAGCTTTCTTCAGCAAAAATGTTAAAAAATAACTGCTCCATCCAGAAAAAATATTGCACAGGTCAGGTTACGGCCACTACAACGATCTAGAGCATCCAAACTATCCTTGAGTTGTAATTTTGATGTTCTTAGGTATCAACACCATACTTTACCATATTCCAGTTAAATAATTGATATTGAAATACTTTATGATAAAATTCTGCGCCTGTCCAGCGGTATAACAGATCTTTTCAATATCTACTCCAAACCGTCCTTGAATCCAGATCCTAATATTCAAATTGATCCTCACTATTTTTATGAGTTAGAATAGCTCCACAGTACCTCGTAACACCATTACAGAGACATTACAGTATTCACTCGACTCGACAACTCTCCAAACTAGCTTTGAGTACAGATCTCAATATTCAAATCGATCAACATGAAGATCTTTGATGTCCTTTCTAGTTTTATGAGTTGGAACAGCTCCAATGTACCTCGTAACACAATTACAGACACCCCACATAATTCGATTAATATCTACGACACTTCAAACTATCCTTGAGTACAGATCTTAATATTCAAATCGATCAACATGAAGATCTTCGATGTCCTTACTAGTTTTATGAGTTTGAATAGCTCCAAGGTACCTCGTAACATAATTACAGAAACACCACAGAATTCGATCAATATCTACGACACTCCAAACTATCCTTGAGTACAGATCTTAATATTCAAATCGATCAACATGAAGATCTTTGATGTGCTTACTAGTTTTATGAATTGGAATAGCCCCTCGGTATCTCGTAATACCATTTTAGACACATTACAGAATTCGTTGAGTTTCTACGACACTCCAAACTGTCTTTGAGCTCTGATCCTAATATTCAAATGGATTAACAAAAAGATCTTGGATGTCCCCACTATTTTTATGAGCTGGAATAGCTCCACGGTACCTCATAACGGTACCTAATTACAGACACACTACATACTTCGCTCGACATCTACGACTCTCCGAACTACCCTTGAATACAGATCTTAATATTCCAATCGACCAACATGAAGATCCTTGATGTCCCTACTAGTTTTATGAGTTCCAAACTGTCCTTGAGTACAGATCGTAGTATTCAAAATGAAAATCTTCGATATCTCAACTATTTTTATGAGTTGGAATAGCTCATTCGTGGTATCGTAGATATTCTGGGCATGTTATGATTTGTATAATATGCTGGTGTAATGATGTCCCGTGGGCTTCACCAACTAACACACAAGCTCGGAAATGTATGAATCACGCTGTTGGTCTTGTAGACCTCCAATATCTGAGCTCAAGAATGCGTTGGAGTATCGTGGATATTCTGGGTATGTTGTATTATGTTTATACTGGTGTAATGAAGTCAAATGGGACTTCATCAACTAACACATAAGCTCTGAAACCTATGAATCACTCTGTTGGTCTTGTGGACCTCCAATATCTGAACTCAAGAATGATTTGTTGTACCGTAGCTATTCTGGAAATGTTGAATTTCTCATATACTGATGTAATGATGTCCCGTGGGACTTCTCCAACTAACACACAAGCTTGGGAACCTATGAATCACGCTGTTGGTCTTGTAGACCTCCAATATCTGAACACAAGAATGATTTGGAGTAGCGGAGGAACTCTGAGAATGTTGTGATTTGTGTATACTGGTGTAATGATGTTCCGTGGGGTTGCTCCAAGTATCACACAAGCTCAGGACCCTATGAATCACTCTGTTGGTCTTGTAGACCTCCAATATCTGAACTCAAGAATGATTTGTTGAACCGTACACACTCAGTTTTTATTTCTGCAGCTCGGCAAAAATCCGCACAGCCGTGCGCCAGCAAAATAAATAACTGATATTCCGGCAAAAATAGCGTTTGTTAGCTGATTTTCGGCAAATTATTTGCTGGTTATCAGCAATTTTGACAGAAATCTCGGTAAAAAACATGTTTGCTGGGGCACGGCTGTGCGATTCTCGGTAAAAGTTCAACATTTTGCTGAGATCCCGGTAAAAAAATAAGTGTGTAGCTATTCTGGGAATGTTGAATTTCTTATATACTGATGTAATGATGTCCCATGGGATTTCTGCAACTAACACACAAGCTCAGGACCCTATCAATCACTCGGTTGGTCTTGAAGACCTCCAAGATCTGAACTCAAGAATAGTTTGGAGTACCGTTGATGTTCTGGTATGTCTGCGATTTGATAAAGACAGTTTAATTATGTCTCAAGTACCATTTCAAACTTCATATTAGCCTAATCCTAATAATTAGGATTGAGGCCCCGTAAAACGCTTTGTTGTTTATGTAGATCATCAAGTTCTGTACTCAAGAAGGGTTTGAAAGCCCTAAAAAATCTAAAAAAATCCCCATCTTATATATAAAAATGAAATGGTCTGTGTTCGTATCCGCATAACTCGAAAACGGCTGGACGGATTTTCTTCATTCCTTCAGCAGATATGTTTGTTATCCTTTCCGACGGGTTTATATGATATTTCCTTATGCGAAAATCACGGTTAGGTTGAGTAAATCGTGAAAAACTAAATTTGAGATTCGTATGGGCATTCTGCATGGGTAGAACAGAACGCACATTTTCGCCTACTATGCAGGACAACGTCTGCCGGGTCGACTAGTATTTCTACATTTTATGGTTTGTATCCGTTTTTGAAGCAGTATGTCCAAAATTTATGTTGAACTACGACAAAAAAAAGATCCGTATTGAATCGGTTAAACGATATAGCAGAAAGATAGTTTATTCAACTAGCTTGAGTGGAGGTTTGACGAGGAATGAAAAAACTTGCAAACTTGTTTATTTTAGGAAAACTTAGGTTTCCAAGGAGACCTCGGTTCACTCCAACTACCCTGAATCGGTAAGTCCTAGGAGGGCCTTAAGTTCACGAAAACGTCCAGATTCCAAAGGCGTGGTGAACGTGTCCGCCATCTGGTTTGCTGTGCTAATTGCTTCAATTTGAAGTCGACCTTGTGCTACATGGTCGCGTAGGAGAAAATTTCTCTTTTTCATTTAATGATGTTTCACATCTATATGTGCTCTATTCGTTTGATTTCTGAATTTGAGGCTTGGACTAGGTCCTCGAGGATACCGTGCAACCACCCACATCCCTTCGGATGCAGCGGCACTTAAGCTGTATACTCTGCCTCACATGATGACAGTGCAACAGCTTTGAAATTGCTGCTATATCAAATTTTACTCCTGCTGCGACTGCAGAGAACCGAAAGTGCAAACCCGGGTAGAAGAAAATAGCAAAAGAATAACAAATTTTACCATTATTTTATGAATAACAGAAAACAAAACAACTTTGTTTACAAACGAGCTATATTTTCGAACGAATTCAAAATTCTGTTCGAATCATTTTTCCATTCCGAAATCAAAATTCCTGGCGTAAACTATAGAATGCGCATGAACTTTCAATCGTAAATATAATTGCATTATGTAGCCCCATTAGCCCCTTTCACGATCGCTGTTAAATGCGCGAGCGGTCGAAGTGCGCGAGCAGTCAACTTCACCATGAGCAACAAAAAAGGGGGGGCAGCATGAAAGTGCGCGAGCAAAATAAAGTGCGCCTGATGTGCTTCGTTCAGTTACGTATTGCTATCAATATTTCTCAGCCCCTTAGCCTAGCCCGGTAAACTAAACCACTTGGGACCTTCAAGTACTTCCCGATAGAGGCCACGGGGTGACTGAGTGCCTAAAACGCTCAACTATCGATTATTTGCAATAGTTGTCCTCTCCATATACCGGTGCTATGACAATTATGCGACTATTTCTCAGCCCTTAGGCTAGCCCGATAAACTAAACCACTTGGGACCTTCATTAGTACTTCCCTTGATGAGGCCACGGGGTGACTGAAGTCCTAAAACCTCTAACTATCGATTATTTGCAGGTCCTATTCCATATCGGTGCTATGCAATTAGACGACTATTTCTCAGCCCCTTAGGCCTAGATAAACTAAACCACTTGGGACCTTCATAGTACTTCCTTGATGAGGCCAGGGTGACTGAAGTGCCTAAAACGCTCTAACTATCGATTATTTGCAATAGTTGTCCTTTCCATATACCGGTGCTATCAATTGCGACTATTTCTGCCTATGAGCCTAGCCTGTAAACTAAACCACTTGGACCTTCATAGTGTTTCCCATGAGGCCACGGGGTGACTGAAGTGCCTAAAACCTCTAACTATCGATTATTTGCAATGTTTGTCCTATTCCATATACCGGTGCTATGCAATTGTGCGACTATTTCTCACCCCTTACAGCCGTAAACTAAACCACTTGGGACCTTCATATTTTCCCTTGATGAGGCCACGGGGTGACTGAAGTGCCTAAAACGCTCTAACTATCGATTATTTAGAATTGTCCTATTCCATATGAGTGCTATGTCAATTATGCGACTATTTCTCAGCCCCTTAGGCCTAGCCGTAACCTAAACCACTTGGGACCTTCATAGTGTTTCCTTGATGAGGCCACGGGGTGACTGAAGTGCCTAAAACGCTCTAACTATCGATTATTTGCAATATTGTCCTATTCCATATACCGGTGCTATGCAATTATGCGACTATTTCTCAGCCCCTTAGGCCTAGCCGTAAACTAAACCACTTGGGACCTTCATAGTACTTCCCTTGATGAGGTACGGGGTGACTGAGTGCCTAAACGCTCTAACTATCGATTATTTGCAATAGTTGTCCTTTCCATATGAGTGCTATGTCAATTTGCGACTTTTCTCAGCCCTTAGGCTAGTAAACTAAACCACTTGGGACTTTCATGTAGCTTCCTTGATGAGGCCACGGGGTGACTGAAGTGCCTAAACTCTAACTCGATTATTTGCAATAGTTGTCCTATCTCCATACCGTGCTATGTCAATTAGCGACTATTTCTCAGCCCCTTAGGCCTAGCCGTAAACTAAACCACTTGGGACCTTCATGTACTTCCTTGATGAGGCCAAGGGTGACTGAAGTGCCTAAAACGCTCTAACTATCGATTATTTCAATAGTTGTCCTATTCCATATACCGTGCTATTCAATTTACTATTCTCAGCCCTTAGGCTAGCCCGATAAACTAAACCACTTGGACCTTCATAGTGTTTCCCTTGATGAGGCCACGGGGTGACTGAAGTGCCTAAAACGCTCTAACTATCGATTATTTGCAATAGTTGTCCTATTCCATATACCGGTGCTATTCAATTGTGACTATTTCTCAGCTTAGGCTAGCCCGTAAACTAAACCACTTGGACTTTCATAGTGTTTCCCTTGATGAGGCCACGGGGTGACTGAAGTGCCTAAAACCTCTAACTTCGATTATTTGCAATAGTTGTCCATCTCCATATACCAGTGCTATTCAATTGCGACTATTTCTATTATAGGCCTGGCCATAAACTAAACCACTTGGGACCTTCATGGTGTCCCTTGATGAGGCCACAGGGTGACTGAAGTGCCTAAAACGTCTAACTCTCGATTATTTGCAATGTTGTCCTATCTCCATATACCGGTGCTATGTCATTATGGCTATTTCTCAGCCCCTTCACCCTGTAAACTAAACCACTTGGACCTTCATAGTTTTCCCTTGATGAGGCCAGGGTGACTGAGTGCCTAAACATCTAACTATCGATTATTTGCAATAGTTGTCCTATCTCCATATACCGGTGCTATGTCAATTGTAGCGACTATTTCTCAGCCCCTTAGGCCTAGCCCGTAAACTAAACCACTTGGACCTTCATAGTGTTTCCCTTGATGAGGCCACGGGTGACTGAAGTGCCTAAAACGCTCTAACTATCGATTATTTGCAATAGTTGTCCTATCTCCATATACGTGCTATGTCAATTTGCGACTATTTCTCAGCCCTTAGGCCTAGCTAAACTAAACCACTTGGACTTTCTTGTTTCCCTTGATGAGGCCATGGGGTGACGAATTGCAAAACGCTCTAACTATGATTTTGCAATAGTTGTCCTATCTCCATATACCGTGCTATGTCAATTATGCGACTTTCTCAGCCCTTAGGCTAGCCGTAAACTAAACCACTTGGGACCTTCTAGTACTTCCCTTGATGAGGCCAGGTGACTGAAGTGCCTAAAACGCTCTAACTATCTCGATTATTTGCAATAGTTGTCCTATTCCATATACCGGTGCTATGTCATTTGCGACTATTCTCAGCCCCTTAGGCCTAGTAAACTAACCACTTGGGACCTTCATGGTACTTCCTGATGAGGCCACGGGTGACTGAATGCCTAAAACGCTCTAACTATCGATTATTTGCAATAGTTGTCCATTCCATATACCGGTGCTATTCTTATGCACTATTTCTATTTATGGCCTAGTAAACTAAACCACTTGGGACTTTCATAGTGTTTCCTTGATGAGGCCATGGGGTGACTGAATGCCTAAAACGCTCTAACTATGATTATTTCAATATTCCTATCTCCATATACCGTGCTATGTCAATTATGCGACTTTCTATTTAAGGCCTAGCCGCTAAACTAAACCACTTGGGACCTTCATAGTACTTCCTTGATGAGGCCACGGGTGACTGAAGTGCCTAAAGCTCTAACTATCAATTATTTGCAATAGTTGTCCTATCTCCATATACCGGTGCTATGTCATTATGCGACTATTTCTCAGCCCTTAGGCCTATGTAAACTAAACCACTTGGGACTTTCATAGTGTTTCCTTGATGAGGCCACGGGTGACTGAGTGCCTAAAACTTCTAACTCGATTATTTGCAATGTTGTCCTATCTCCATATACCGGTGCTATGTCAATTGACATTATTTCTCAGCCCTTAGGCCTAGCCGTAAACTAACCACTTGGACCTTCATAGTGTTTCCCTTGATGAGGCCAGGGTAGCTGAAGTGCCTAAAACGCTCTAACTATCGATTATTTGCAATAGTTGTCCTATCTCCATATGGTGCTATGTCAATTGTGCATTTCTCAGCCCTAGGCCTAGCCGTAAACTAAACCACTTGGACCTTCATTGTTTCCCTTGATGAGGCCACGGGTGACTGAAGTGCTAAAACGCTCTAACTATCGATTATTTGCAATAGTTGTCCTATCTCCATATACCGGTGCTATGTCAATTATGGACTATTTCTCAGCCCTTAGGCCTGGCGTAAACTAAACCACTTGGGACCTTCATAGTTTCCCTTGATGAGGCCATGGGGTGACTGAAGTGCCTAAAACGTTCTAACTATCGATTATTTGCAATAGTTGTCCTCTCCATATACCGGTGCTATGTTCAATTGCGCATTATTTCTCAGCCCCTTAGGCCTAGCCGTAACTAAACCACTTGGGACCTTCATAGTGTTTCCCTTGGAGGCCACGGGTGACTGAAGTGCCTAAAACTTCTAACTATCGATTATTTGCAATGTTGTCCTATCTCCATATACCGGTGCTATTCAATTATGCGACTTTTCTCAGCCCTTGAGCCTAGCCCGTAAACTAAACCACTTGGGACCTTCATAGTTTTTTATGATGAGGCCAGGGTGACTGAGTGCCTAAAACGCTCTAACTATCGATTATTTGCAATAGTTGTCCTATTCCATATACCGGTGCTATGTCAATTGACACTTTTCCAGCCCCTTAGGCCTATGATAAACTAAACCACTTGGGACCTTCATAGTGTTTCCCTTGAGGCCAGGGGTGACTGAAGTGCCTAAAACCTCTAACTATCAATTATTTGCAATAGTTGTCCTATCTCCATATACCGGTGCTATGTCAATTATGACTATTTCTCAGCCCCTTAGGCCTAGCCGTAAACTAAACCACTTGGGACTTTCATGTGTTTCCGATGAGGCCATGGGGTGACTGAAGTGCCTAAAACCTCTAACTTGATTATTTGTAATGTTGTCCTATCTCCATATCAGTGCTATGTCAATTGACTATTTCTCAGCCCTTAGGCCTAGCCTGTAAACTAAACCACTTGGGACCTTCATTGTTTCCCTTGATGAGGCCATGGGGTGACGAAGTGCCTAAAACCTCTAACTATGATTATTTGAATGTTGTCCTATCTCCATATACCAGTGCTATTCAATTATGCGACTATTTCTCAGCCCCTTAGGCTAGCTGATAAACTAAACCACTTGGGACCTTCATAGTGTTTCCCTTGATGAGGCCACGGGGTGACTGAAGTGCCTAAAACGTCACTAACTCGATTATTTGCAATGTTGTCCTTCTCCATATCCGTGCTATGTCAATTATGCGACTATTCTCAGCCCTTAGGCCTATCGTAAACTAAACCACTTGGGACTTCTATGTTTCCTTGATGAGGCCATGGGTGACTGAAGTGCCTAAAACCTCTAACTATGATTATTTGTAATGTTGTCCTATCTCACACCAGTGCTATGTCAATTGTGACTATTTCTCAGCCCTTAGGCCTAGCCAGCTAAACCACTTGAGACCTTCATAGTGTTTCCTGATGAGACATGGGGTGACTGAAGTGCCTAAAACGCTCTAACTATCGATTGCAATAATACTTGAAGTCTAAATACTTAGGTGGATGTCAAATCAGGTTTGGTCCAATGGCCAATGTTTATTGCGGTCTTAGGACTATTCTACGGTATTAACAAAATGTACAACTTTGTAAGAAATCAGTGTGACCAGAATGATGTACTTTTGTCTGAATTTCAAACTCATGGCGGTCATTGTATCTGTGAAACTGGTTTTTGTATCCCATATTCAAATCTGATTTGGCATACTTAGTACTTTTGCTCATGGTGATGTTGATGACCACTTAGCAGTAATACCAAAATTAATAGGCAGAATACTGTCATACTCTGTTATTACAATACCAAACATATAAATTTATTATTCGTTGGGTATTATCCTTAGCATGTTATGCCTGAAGTTTTGCATATTAGTTTTTGGTATTTTACCTCTTTGCAATGCTAGTTCATATCAACTTCTGCTATCGAGGTCGTCACTCCTGCTCGGTACTCTAGTATGCTACCTCTATGTATCACTGCAAAATTTTCTATTCTTAATAGTATTTTGGATTTTTGTTTCGATTAAATCGTTCTAAATTTAAAACAAAATATAATGTTTGTCGTTTCTTCCTCTTCCCATATAGCTGCGCGAGAAAGACATTATCACCTTTTGGGTGGATTAACTTCGGGACTCGCTTCGTTGTAAAAAGTACAACACCTTCGAAAAAGCTCGCTTGTCGTTCACAAGAGGGGCGGTCTGTATAGGTCTGCATGAGTGTCCAGGACTATCGTGTCCCGGAAGGTCAATCATTTTTTGTGGATCGATCCATCAAGTAGAGAATAATATAGAAAAGAATGATTGGGTTTCAGTTTTTTGTACTACATCCAATTTTTATTATTATTTATAATTTCTTTATTAATTAAACATACCTATTAGATTTAATTAGCTCAACATTGCGGCAAATTTGAAGATTTGCGAGCATCTTGCATCGATGTACTATGCTCGAGGCACAACTGCTC